>NW_024032309.1:0-10883 GCF_002237135.1 Teleopsis dalmanni | reverse complement strand
TTCAAATTTTACAAATATTGTACAATAATAACAATAGTAATAATAATAATATTTTACAATAATAATAATGTGTGAACATGCTGCCCGCCTTGAATTGACAACATCAATTCTAATTATTGGAAACTGCAAGTCAACATGCTGTATCCTCGGTCATCTGCTGATGTCGTGGCATCGGTATTGGAGGTGTTTGATAGGTGATTTTTTGCCTTCGCCATATATATAATAGTGCACTAGCGACACATAGAAACATTGCTAATGCAACGTAGCTGGTTATTAGACTATGTGTCCCTGGACTAATAGCATCAGTTGGAAAACTGGAACTCTGGATGTGGCCTAATTTTCGTTGAATAAGTTCAAGCTCATGGATTGTGGGTGACAATGGTTTGACGCTGATGTTATTGCTCGCATATTGTTTTGTCCATCCTACAGATAGGTTCAATCTGGTGATCGATGCCTGCATTGAAGTAACCATTTTTTGATGACCTTGAATCGTAATGTGTTCATTTTTGATGATGCATTCAGGTTCTAATTTAATCAAACTACTGCCCACTAAAGTTAATTGAAATGCTTTCTTGTTGCATACTGCATTCATTTTGATGTTATTTATGGTTGCGTAAATCCATTGATTCGGATGATTTAGTTGATACCATACAGTTGTGTCCTTGAGCTGATACATATCGCATCTTGGTTTAGCTTGATTGTTAAATAAGTCAATTTCACAATTATTGACGTTTGCCGATTCATGAAATGTTGCTTGTATGTTTGGACATAATAACTCTTCGTCACTTATCGATATGCATGCGTCCACTTGATGCTGTGTCATTGGTCGAAATTCATCATGATGCGGACTGATGGCTAGAAATTCTGTTGAAAGTTTCACTGATAAAAGTGTGTTATTTATAGCTGCCACAATTGGAACAAGATATAACAGTTGAAATTCTCTTGGATCCGTGAGAGGTAAGTTGATGCAAAAAATGACATGGCCCTTTGCCAGGATTCCGTTGATCTTCATGAGCCTATATACTTCGAGTAAGTTATTGTGGTGGATAGGTAACTGTAGGTGTGATGGAAGATGTGCCCTAATCATCATTATTTGCTCACTAAGCTGTTGTGGAGTCAGCAGAAGAGGATTTATTTTATCGTGATGACTGTCGATTAGTACGTCCATAATTGATGAGTGAACTCTTTGCAGGTTGGATACCATCATGAGCATTTGCATTGACAACATAAGCATGTTTTGTGTTACGTGTATGTCGTTTATTGACTCATCTGTATCCAACAAGTTATTGATGCGCTTTTCAATTTCTTCAAATTTGTCATGCATGTTTAATTGGTTCTTCTTAAAGATATTGATAGTTGAATCAACAAGTGACGTTTGGTTTTTAACGAGTTGTTCCAGGTGATTGTCGTTCCTTTTAAGACCATTTATTGTGCTTGACATTTGTGCCGCGTAGTTTGAGTCGAGGACACCAAACAATGAATTTGCAAAATTTCCGACAATGTCTATAGCTCCTCTTGTTATTCTTTTTCTAACAGAAAGAAGATTAAGTTCCATTTGCAGTTCCTCCGTTATACGGTCAAAATAGTTGAGTAATACCTTGCAAGCAGTGTTATCCAATGCCTTGTCGCATAAATTGTTCAACCTTTTTGTTCCATCAGCTAAAATGCTCATTTGTTGTTGGTATGGGGAAAGGTCAAAATATACAATCATTTTCCAATCAGCAGACATGATTTTGACTGGTTTAAGCTGCTCAAAATAAATGCCAGGTTTGTTGTTGAAGGTTGTTATATTGACGGGACTACATAGTGCAAGTGGCAAAATGAGTAGAGTAATAATGGTGAGCAGCAACCCGGAATTCAGACATGATCGTTTTGTCGGAGTTAACCCATTGACTAATGATTCAGGCTTTCTGATGCGATTTAATGGAATTTTTACGATAAGCGACACGGGAGGTGACGTTGGAGTTTCTTGAGTCTGTTCTGATTCGATTTTTCTTTCAGTCATTTTTCCAAAGGTTGGATCTTCTAATTTATCGTCTTCAGGAAATAATGGAGCTAATCTATGCACCGGTCTTTTAAATACTCCCTTTTTTGTTTGAATGTCACAAACTCTCACTAAACCATCTTCGCCTTTGTAAACTTTGATGATGCGTCCTAAAGGCCATTGCAGAACTGGGACATTGTCTTCTTTAAGGATTACCATCGTATTGGTCTGTATGTTGGTGATGGGACCCTTCCACTTGTGGCGCTGTTGCAATTCGCTTAGATACTCCTTAGTCCAGCGCTGCCAAAAACTGTGTTTTAGCTCTGATACCAGTTGCCAGCGTTTAAGTAATTTTTCTTTAGAGTCACGTGCATGCACATCAACGCTTGAAGTGATTTCTTCACCTATTAAAAAATGACCTGGAGTTATTGCGTTCAAATCGTTTGCATCTGATGAGCTAGGAATAAGGGGTCGCGAGTTCAACACTGCTTCAACTTCAATAACGACAGTTTCAAGCTCTTCATATGTAAGTGATGCTGTTGAAACATTTTTGACCAGCAAATATTTGGCAGATTTTACTGCTGCCTCCCATAGCCCGCCGAAGTGTGGTGACCTTGGTGGAATGAAGTGAAATTCTATGCCTTTCGTACTGCACATTCCTGCAATTGATTCCTTCGCTCGATCAGCGTAGATGACGTCAGTAAGTTCCTGCAACTTGTTTTTCGCTCCAACGAAATTGGTCGCATTGTCGCAGTATAACGTTTTACAGCGTCCTCGTCTTGCTATGAAGCGTTTTAATGCTCCAATGAATGCATCTGTGGTCAGATCAGTCACAAGTTCTAAGTGTACGGCCTTGGTTGCAAAACAGCAAAAGACAGCGATATACGCCTTTTGTGGACGCTTGCCTCTTGTTTTGTAATGAACCCATATTGGGCCACAATAATCAACTCCAGTGCTGAGAAATGGTCGAGCTGGTTGCACACGGTGTCCAGGCAAATTTCCCATGATTTGATTGTACACAATTGGCCTTGCTCTTCTGCATCTTAAGCATTGTTGTATTACAGCTCTCATCAAGCTTTTTCCTTTGAGGGGCCAAAAACGCTGCCTCACTTGTGCCAGCAATGCTTGGGCGCCACAATGATAATTGTCTTTATGTATTTTTTCTACCAACAACTTTACTAGTGGATCGTTGCTTGGTAAAATCATTTGATGAATGGCATCAAATTGCAGTGTTAAAGAGCTTAGCCGTCCGCCAACACGTATTACCCCTTCTTCATCTACGAACGGAGTTAGTGAACTGAGGTTATGAGTTTTTGGCACAAATTCATCCTTAACTAGCATTTTCCTTAGATCAGAAAAATCGGAGGCCTGGATTTGACGTATTATTATCTTAAGTGATACGTCGAGCTCCATCGGTGAAAGCTGCATGGTCTCTGGTCTTGATTCTTTTGGTTTCCGTGCGTTTTTTGTGAAACGAAGTACATATCCAACAACCTTTTGGACATGTGTAAATAAATTTCTTGAATGAATCGAGTAGACCCATGCATGCTCATTAGTAGGTTGTTGTGTTGATAAAGCAAGCACCACCGTGTTCTCTTCAACAATTAATTCCCTTTTGAAGGGAGCTGGCCACAGCGGCTTTGGCTGATATAAAAATAGTGGACCATATAACCACATGTAGCAAGATGAAAATTCCCGCGGTTTAAGCCCTCTTGACAGAATATCTGCCGGATTTTGTTTTGACGGGACGTGACGCCATTGTTCTGGAATTGTTAACCGAAGGATTTTTACAATTCGGTGGGCGACGTAAACGGGTAATTTGCCTGGATGATTGTTTATCCAGGAAAGCACAATTTGTGAATCTGTCCAAAAGTAAGTTGCTTTGTCTTGATAGCCTAAATCAAGTTTAACTCTTGCCATGAGTTCTGCTGCTAGCAACGCTGCACACAGTTCTAGTCGTGGAATTGTTTGAGATTTTATGGGTGCTACACGAGATCTGGAGCATAGTAGATTAAGTTTTATCGTTTTATCCTTTTGTACTGTTCTAATGTATACTGCTGCACCATAAGCCTTTTCTGAGGCGTCACAAAAAGCGTGCAGCTCAACATGGCTGTAGCCTTGACTGCTGAATACGTGCCTCACAACTGTTGCATTGTCCAACAAGGCCAGATCTTCTCTATACGATGTCCATTGTTTACGTATTTCTGACGGAAGATCATCATCCCAATCGAGTTTTAGCTGCCATGCTCCTTGCAACAAGATTTTACCGGTGACCAAGATTGGACCAATAAGACCCAAAGGGTCATATATGTGTGCCAAATCGGAGCTCATAGATCGTTTTGTTGTGTGACTATGGTCTCGACTGTTAACCTTGATACGAAATGAATCTGACTTTGGTAACCATAAAAGACCCAGCGTCTTTGTGAATTGGGTTTCCTTGGAATCAAAATTGAGATTTACTTCTTGATCTTCTGTAGCGATTCCATGTAAAAGTTTTGGGTTGTTTGCACACCATTTTTTTAGTTTCATTCCAGCCTTGTCTAGAATTGTTATTAATTGTTGTTGAATTAGTAACGCTTCGTTGATGGTATCAGCTCCTATTAGACCGTCGTCAACATAAAAATCCCTTTTTAAAGATGTGGCGCCATATATGTAAATAATTTCCTTGATATTCATCCGCCAATTTTGTTAGACAGCGTGTTGCTAAATATGGTGCTGCTCTTGTGCCATAAGTAACTGTGTTCAACTGATAATAATTAAGTGGTTCTGTGGGATTTTCTCGCCACATTATGAGTTGCAGATTTCGATCATCTTTGTTAACCCATATTTGACGGTACATTTTTTCCACATCAGTTTTTAAAACATATTTGTGCATTCTAAATCTGAGCAAAATCGAAAACAGTTCGTCTTGAACTTTTGGACCATTAAACATTATGTCATTTAGTGATGGCCCTGATAATTTGTGTACTGATGCGTCAAATACAACTCGCAGTTTTGATGTTGAGCTGTCTGGACGTAGCACACAGTGGTGAGGGATGAAATATTGGGGAGATATTATTTCGCTACCGCTGAATTTTGTCATGTGTCCCAATGCTTCATATTCCCTCATAAATGAAACATATTGATTCTTTAGATCAGGATTTTGAATGAAACGGCGCTCGATTGTCTTGAACCTCTCGTAAGCGATTCCTTTTGTATCTGGTAACACTGATGGATGATTCTTTAGTGGGAGTTTCACAACAAATCTGCCATCACTTCCTCGAAAAGTGTGTTGCAAAAAATGTGACTCACAACGCAATTCGTCTTCTGTGAGTTCCGAAGTTGAATCTGGAATTTCTTCTGATTCCCAGAATTTCAATATAGATTCTTCTAGTTCCTTAGTAGTGCACATGCCACAAGTTGCCGTGCTTGAATTTAAAGTTTCAACATTGCCAGCTACAACCCATCCAAAAATAGAATTCTGAAGTGTTGGAAGACTACCTGCTAGTTTTATTTGACCTTCAATAAGTAACTTGAAAAAGATCTCTGCTCCTAACAGGCAATCTATTCGGCCAGGTTTGTTAAAATCTGGATCAGCGAGAGTTAATTCCTTTGGAATATCCCAGGATTCGATATTCAAATACTGCATTGGCTGATCTGAAACGATTTTTGGTATGATATGTGCATCCATCTCTGCTACAAATTCGTTCAACGTTGATTGTACTCGAATTATTGTTTGATGACGTATTTTTGATTCATTTGCTCCTACGCCTTCCATACTCATAAGCGTTGGCCTAGGCTTGCAGCCCAATTTTTGTGACAGGCGGTTTGTTATGAGATTGATTTGAGAGCCAGAGTCCAATACTGCTCTGCATTCAATTTGTCTTCCATTTGATGCCAGCAATCTTATTCTGGCCGTCCCTAATAAGACATAATTAGATTCCTGTCTGGTATTGTTTGTTAAAAGAGTTATTTTATTTGATGATTGGTTTGAAACTGAAGCTTGACCTGTTTGTTGAGGCGTCGAGTTATTTCCTTGAAGAACAGTACCTTTTGTGTATTGATTCCCCTTTGGATTATGCATCAAAGTGTTATGTTTTTTAGAACACTTAGTGCAGTGCCTTGATTTACACTCATCAGCTCGATGTCCAATCCTGAGGCAGTTCACACACAAATTGAACTCTTTAACCCAATTCCAACGTTGTGATAGATTAGCCGTCTCGAATTTTTTGCAAGCATAGACCATGTGACCGTCTTTATTGCAAATTGGACAGGTTTTACTTAAACCAAATTTTGTAGCTGAAGCACATATTCGAGTGAATGATGAATCTCCTTTTCCCCTAGCCTCAAGTGATTGAAATCTATGTTCCAAAAATTTTAGCAATTCATCAATGGTTATTAAACGTTTGTTGTCTGATAGCCCTTGTTCGAAAGCTGTTAGAGTTTCTGCATCCAGCTTGCGCAGCAATAGATGTACCAGGATAATATCCCAATGTTCAACTGGAACTCCTTGAGCCTTGAGACCATGTATGCATTCCTTGCTTACATCGTGTAGAGATTTTAATGCTGGAGCCGACTCCCTTTTAATGGAGGATTGTCCCATTAATTTATTTAGGAGTGTTGTAACCAGAAGTCGCTTATTTTCATAACGACTTGTAAGTAAAGTCCAGGCTATATTGTAATTTTCTCCTACTACTGGAAGATGTCTAATTAGCCCCTTTGGCTCGTTATCCAATGATGTAGTCAGATAATGCATTTTTTTACTGTCACTGATGTCCGTGTTGTGGACCAATTCCATATACAAGTCCTTGAATTCCACCCACCGCATATAATTTCCATCAAATTTTGGTAGTGATATTCTTGGTAGAGGCAATTCGCAATCTGTCTGTCTTGAGTTGCGAATTGTCTGATTATTATGCAAATGTTGCTGTAGTTCGATCATGGCAGCTCCTGCCTTTTCCTCGAGTTCATAAAACATTTCCAGTGTGTAGTCCTCAATGATGCTTTCGTCGGTAGCTTCCCGTAACGTTGTGTTATTTGCCGTTAAATCGACCATATATCCTTCAAGACTGGCTGCCTTTATAGAATAGTATGTAGATGGTAGTTCAACTTGCCTGTTGACCATGATTCCTTCTATCGTTCTTTCAATTACACGTATGAGTGCCTTCTGATTTCGGAGTAGTTTCCGAATGTTTGAATCATTTATCTGATTGTTTTGCTCAATTGTTGTGCCATTGCTTGCTGAAGATGATTTTTCTAGCTCTATTGCTTCAATTTCTAGAACCTTGTTGTAATCGACAATCATTTTAAGAATACTCTGATACTCTTTGTTCACCAAGTATTCATGGTCGTCAACCTTGTCCACTGAAGCCATGATTTCCTGATGATTTTCATGATATTCGTCACCCAACCTTTGAAATTCTTGAATCTTGTCTGTATAGAATTGAGAAGTTCTGCGAGGTTTTCCAGCTTTTTTGCAATTACCAATAAATTGTTTGATTTTGTCGCCCAATGCCTTTTGGCGATCCACTAGCGAACTGAAACCCATTATCCAGTTAGTTGATTTGTTGATTAACAGCCAATTTCACACCTTGTGAAACTAAAGTTGTTTTATTTGTCCTCTGTTGATGCTGACACCAAAGCCTGTATTGATGTGATCGTAGGACACTTTTACGTCAATTCGTGTTCTTTGTCCTCTTTTGATGCTGACACCAAAGTCTCTGTTGATGTGATCGTAGGACACCTTTACGTCAATTTCGTGTTGAATTATCAAGCGATTCACCTGATAATCACGTCGGGGTCACCAAATTAAATGTTAATGAATTAACATCTAAGGTATTGAGTTCACAGCACTTAAACTGTAACTCTTTAATTGAAGGTTGAGTTTTCAGCACTTGAACTGAAACTCTGGAAAATGAAAATGAGAGATCGAATATTGGTTTCAATCTGAATTTTATTAAATTAAATTTTTCCTTAAATACTAAATTATTACAAATTATTACAATAACAATATCTAAATTTTATTCTTTTCCTTTACCGTCTTCTTGCCTAAAGTGCAAGCTCAGCATATATTATGCACAAAATTCTTTGTTGTGTCTAGCAACCAAGAATTAATGCCAATGCACTGGCCTTGATATATGTTACATATTCAAAGTTCAGTGCCACTGCACTTAACAAAAAATATAATGCAAATATTCAAGTTCAGTGCCACTGCATTTTACCAAATTAAATAATGCAAAGGAAAGTCAAAATTTGGATATTGCTAACATCAGCATATATGTTCAAATTTTACAAATATTGTACAATAATAACAATAGTAATAATAATAATATTTTACAATAATAATAATGTGTGAACAAATAGGTAAAGAGTTCTTGCTAAAGAGAAAAGTATCCTTAAATGATTATTAATTTAAAGCCTTAGTTTAAAATATTGCCGAGTTAAAACACAGTGTTCAAACCTGAACACTGTGTTGTTCTCTTTGTATACGATTTAAAAATGTCTTTAATGTATCTGAAATGCATCTTAAATCTATTAAAATGCATTTACAATTTAAGTCCTTTTCTCAACATAACTCTTATAATCTATCATTCTTAATATAATTTTCTCTACAAAATTTTTTTCATTGAAATTGTTTAACATAAGCTCATCTTAACATTATTTACTCATACTATATTGGGCCACAACCATTCTGCAGTCCTTCATGCAGCTTTTCAAACTTAAAATTAATGAATGGATCAAAAAAGCAGCTCAGACTAATTGGTACAATGCAATTGTCTGCAGACACGCTAAAGAATTCATTGCCGAATCGATCAGAAGCCAGAACGAAGAAGTTTCTAGTGCTGAACAGAAATGGCATCCGATTTGTCACATGGTTTCTGCGGAGTAAAAAGGCATCTAAGGAACCTAGGTGTTGCAAGAGACGATAGCTGTAGACTTTGTTACGAAGAAGAGAAACCAGCTGAATACATTCTGTGTCACTGTGATAGTCTCGCCATACTCAGACTTCGGTACTTATCAACCGCCTATACACTTATAACGGAATCAGTCACCATATCTACAAAAGAAATAATGGTGTTTTAACCTGCTTCTCGTCTATGGAACTAAAGTGGGTTTGTGACAATAATGCTCAAAGTATGCAGTGACGTGGTGACAAGTTCCCAACCCGTTTAAAATTTAATCTAGGATTACATTCTTAATACTAAACACTAAAGGTTATTTTGATCAAACAGCTGGGTATAGCTACTCGTTAGCTAATGTATAAGCTAACCTAAACATATATAGAGGTAGAGTAGTTTCTGTTCAGATTTAATGACATTTGTAAAATCAAAAGTGGATTGGAGACAATAAATTAATGTTTCCATAGGCTTTCTTTAAACATTAAGTACAAATTTGAGTGAAACAAGTGAATAGACAGACAGATTTGTTCATAAGCAGAATACTTGGTTTGAAAAGAATTTTGAGTTCGTGATTTGATTAGGTGGGAATGATGGTCTTATGTCCAAAACTCTTACATACTAGGTGGATTGATAAATATCCGACCTAACTAATAACAAAATTATATTTTATGCTTCAATAAAATTTTACGGTTCATTTAGCTCGATAGACCGCGTCCAATGATCTTTTAAAATTTGGATACCTTTTAAATAATACCATTTATTAAGTCCTCCAAAATAGACCTCAATTTCTTATTTCATTTCATCATTTGATGCAAATCTTTTTCCATCTCTCTTTGGAGCCATCTTTTCAAGTTTGGAAACAGGTAACAGTTACTGAGAGCCAACGGTATTGATTAGTTCGTCACAGGTAATAGTCACTTGGGGACAGGAGAACACGGTGGGTGTTGAAACAATTCGTATCGTAATTCATTTAATTTTCCCATGATTTTCATAGACGTGTGGGCGGGTGCGTTATTCTGCAAAAATAAAATTTCTATCTTCAACAAATGTGGACCGTTTTTCTTGATTTCCTCATTCAATCGATCCAATAATATGTAATAATAGTTTGGAGTTTCCAAATATTTTTCCTTTTTCCAAATAATCTATGAAAACTATTCCACTTGCATTTCAAAATAATGAAGTCAAAACTTTTCCAACTGATTGTTGTGTTCGTGATTGTTGAGCACTACCCCCGGGCTCTACCCATTTTCTCTACACCGGGCTTCTTGGTTTTACTCAGCTGTGAAGTAATGGTATTTCATTAATTGTCATTACTCGACGCTCACAATTAGCGTAATTAATTTGGAAATTAAACATTTCCAAATAACGTTTTGGCAACAAATGTAGGAATTTTATTACTAAATGACATTAAATTTTTTCCATTTTATAAAAAATCATCAAGTTGCACTTTTTAATTTATTTACGAATAGCAAATACACATGAGATGAAGTCGAAACTTTTACAGCTGTTGCTTAAAACTTGTCAGATATACAAAATATAATTGATTGCGGTCTGACATTAATACCTGTTGTAAGTCAAGTAATTATGAATGCACCTAGTAATGGCCCATTGTGTTGCCATGGATTAGTGTTGTTAGACAGAGAGTTTAAGCGGTCAGTATAAAAAGAAATGTCAAGTTAGTTCACAAGTCTATAAACTTGTCTAAGTTTATACTTTTTAATGATGACAGCTCTATTTTAGAGCATTTTGTAGCTTTATTCTATATAATACACAAGTTATATTTCTTAGTTCACATGACTTTTTACAGGTATTTCAATTAAAGCTCTCTGTTGGTAAGGGATGTACATAAATTACTGTTATAAATCACTTCCCATTTTCACCTGATTTTGTGTCATGAAACTTTTGTTGTTCGTAAAATAATTTTGCTTATGTGTGCAATAAAATCCATTTTAATGATCTGTACAAAAACATTAGGTACAAACCAATCTGCGGTCTAATATGATATATGGTGGGACGTTGGG
>NW_024032308.1:0-10886 GCF_002237135.1 Teleopsis dalmanni | reverse complement strand
AGAACGAGCACTATATTTATGTTACTTACCCACCCGATTTGAAGAAACGCTTTTTTGAGAAATTTGAGTGATGACTTGCCTAGGACAGATGCTGTGACATTATACTTAACATAAATGTTTCATAAATTTTATTTAAAATTTCATAATATAAAGAGTGCAATTCTTTAATAAACGAATGAACGCAAAATGATATATGAAGAATGATAAATACACACAAATAATTGGTGGAAACCCACTTTGTTACGATGTACGATCCACATAATTACAATTTACTTTTCAAGCAATTAATTGGGACCAGGAGTTTAAGCTTTTTCTGTATCCGAAGAATAAATTATTTCAAGTTTTAATATAAAATCAAATTATTTAAATATTTTTTTTTTTTTGTGACCAACTAAATATAATTCATACCCTGTAATCGCCCAATCAGCTTTGAGAAATCAGCAATCCACAATTTAGTAGTACTACATATCTAAACTATTCTATTGCACGACTCACTATTAAGAACTTTATGTTTTTTTAACGAAGAAGTACGAGTACGTCGTTATTTTTTCTTCAAATATTGTTGGCAGTGATATATTATATTTTCATTGCCTTTGTTGAAGCAGTTTATTTGTGTGCGAGTTCGAGTAAATTGATGGTAAATTAAGGGAAATACTAAATTATGTCGGTATGGCAGCGAATGTTGGTATTTACCAGAATTTCAAGTAGGGTAAATTAGATAAAAATTAGATAAATTAGGTATTACCATTGTAAGAATTTTAAAAGATGTCTCATAGCCGACATAAGTCAGAAATTAAGCAATGTTTTTCAGAAAAACCGGTCATGTCACAACTATGTGACTTGAACAACATAAAACGGTCAATTCTGAGTGGTACACAACCATTTGTTTACTGGAAGTGTTGGAAGAATTGAGAAAACTAACCGTAGAAGGAATATCGGTCGCCACCAGAGAAATGCGAGCTTCTAGACAGCAATTTAAACAAAAGAGTTTTTGAGCATTTTAAACGTCTAGTTCATGGGTCATCCGCTTCACAATCCCATTTTGGTACTTAATACCTTGTTCTTATTCCCAAATATTAAGAGAAAATTGCGTGGCGAGTGTTTTTTCTACGCCCGATCAAGTTGTTGAGACATTCAAAACCCTGATTATGAAGATATCAACTTCAGAGTGGCGAAACGGTTGATTCAATCGAATGCAAAGATTTATTGAATATTATGGACAATACTTCGAAAACCAATAAAGCCATTTTCACTGATTTACCACTGTATTTTGATTGTTAATATTGATAATATCGTTGTTAATATCGTGTTAATATTGATTATAATGATATTAATTTAACATTGGACTTTATACAGACATAAATGATTGTTATATAATACCCATATATGTTGTACTCTGTTCTTAAAAGTTTACCAAAACCTAATCATTTAATAAATTAATCTTTTAAATAACATTAGCTACACTTAAAGAACTACTTTTAGCTTTTTTGTGAAGCCCAACACTAACATCCATTTCGCCCGAAAAATTGACGTAAGGCCTCACATAAAATAAATTTTTTTTACCTTATCCAAACATTAGTGGACCTTTTTTTTTATATTGAGTTTGATCACAATTCTTAATTTATTTTTTAATGGATGTTAGTATAAGGTTAAGACAACTACTCTGAACACTGTTAAATACCTTCAGCAGCTACCCGTAGAAATATATATCTAAATAGTTTTAAACACCGGACGCACGTTTAGACACTAGTATGTTTCTCTTAACCAAAACTAGTCATGTTTATTATATATGCTTAAATATAATATATTATATTTACAAATGTACAAATATAGTGTATTTGTTAGTTCTGTTTAATAATCATGGTTTTACAAAACAAAGATCTACTACAATATAAAGACCTCAAATATGGATAACTTTAAATCATTTCCCTGAAAGAAGATTGTTTGGACTGTGACCATACGCCTATGTGGACTAATACTCGTATACTTAAAAATATCCATCATCAAATATCCACCATCAAAATATTTAACAGTTTATATTTCAGTTTACCTGCGAGTAGGTATATTTAATAGTTCAAACCGAAAGTACCAGTATTCGTTCCAGGGGGCTTAATACTATGTAATAATTATAATTTATAACATAATTCTTATAATCAATACGTGACACTAATTTATAAAATTATTGTATTCTATATATTTTACGGCATATTGGCATGACGTTAGCCGATTGCATCCGACCTAGTTTCTTTTATTTAGAACAATTTCGTAATTTTCTGTAGAAAGAATGATCTTTCCCTGACATTGCTTTCTTAATTATCGTGAAATAGGGCAATTGGCCAGAAAGTGTCTAATGTCCTCACATGCTTTCTGGTTGCAAAACTAGTAAGTAAAATAGTATTTATTTTTACCTTACCTATCTATAAAAGACAATTAATTTCATTAGAAGTTTTTATACTGAGCTTTTTTTAGAACTTAACTTTTCAATAATACCTATAATATAAAAAGTACGAATGCTAGCTTTTACTCCAGATTTAATATTTAAATCAGGTAAATTTTATATATATCTGCCCTCCGAAAAGTAATATGTATTAATGATGTTCGGAGATATAAGAATAAATGTGAAATACACAAATACGTAACATATATTAATGTAATCTATTTAGATAATGTATCTAATTCGGAACAAAATATTTCTACTTTAATCACAATTTAAAATTTAAATTTAACTTTCCGAAATAATCACGTTACTAAAAACTTAGTCCATTAATTTCGTTTATATTAACATTTTCACAGTCACTATTTTTAACTCATAAATTTATAGTTCAGAACGCGCGAACATAATGAGAATTATATTGCAAATTTAATTGAGAATTACATTGAGAATTATATTGAGAATTCTACTGAGAATTATATTGAGAATTATATTGAGAATTACTTTGAGAATTATATTGAGAATTATATTGTTTAATGAAAATTACAAAGAATGAAGCTGAAAATAAGCATTTTATTTCACTAAAGGGATATATATTTTTTCCTTGTCATTTATTGAATTTTAATAAATAGAAATTGAAAATAATTAAAAAACCTATATGTATGCAATTGAGCTAGGGTATTCATATATATCAATGATTATAATACAATATAAGTGACAAACATGATTATTTGGATCCTCATGTTTGACTTGAGTTTCTCTAGGCATTCAATTGTATATAAGCGAATTACTTCTTCAACGGCTAGTAGATTTAGATCTTTGTGAATCGGAGAATATCGGAGAATATTATTTTGTACTCTTTGGATTTTTTCTATATATGTGTTACACGCTGAACACCACAGTTCTATACGATAGTTCCAAATTGGCTTCAATATTGATTTGTAAATTAACAATTTATTATCGAGACTGAGTTTAGAATAGCGATTTAGAAGTCAGTATAATTCCTTTAAGATTTAATTGGCATCTATTGGCTTCAATATGACTTGTCCACGTGAATCTTCTATCTAAATGAATTCCCAGATATTTTACAGAATGTGTTTGAACTGTGTCCATATTATTGGTTTTAATTGCAAGCCATGGCCATGTTTCTCTCCTTAGAGTAAAAGTGTACCTGAACGTATTTAATTTCATTCACCTTGATTTTCCATTTAGCAAAGCACTTTTCAATTAAACCAAGATGTCTGTATAAATTTTATGATGCTATAATGCAGTCACTTTCGATGCTGACTATAGCAGTGTTGTCAGCGAACGTCGTCAACAAATTGTTAGGATATAGAAGAATGCCAGCTGTGTAGATTAAGTATAGAAGCGGCCCAGGGACACTACCCTGAGGAACTCCAGTGTTGATATCGTGCTCTTGCGAAATAAAAGATTTGTGTCTAACTCTATATTTTTCGCGAGTCACGTAGGATTTCAGAAGTTTATGAACGTTTTTCGTATCGAGTGCATTATTTTAAGTAAAAATCTGTTAAGCCACACTTTATCAAGTGCCTGCGCTGCATCAAGAAAAACTGCCGTACAATATTGCTTTGATTGTAAAGCTAGGTGTGTTTCATTAGCGATTCTAAGGATCAGTTCAATTGTTCCATGCCCTTTACGAAAACCAAATTGATGGTACGAATTAAGAATTAAATTTTCTATCGGTGAGGAAATCAGGATTTTTTTTTTTACTAGAAGTTTTTCGAAAATTTTTGAGATTTACGACAATGAACCTATTGATCAATATGATGTAACAACTGAAGGATATTTTTAAGGCTTCGGGATCATTTTTAACAACGATGTTTTTCAATGCATCGAAAAGTACCCAAGAGACAAAATGCTGTTGAAAATAGTGAGAATGAGGACGATCACTGTGTCCGACAAGAGAATATGTGATTTTAACATTCACAATTTTATACACACATATATCTACGATATATAATAACCATATATGTTTTACTTATGCGAGTCAAATATGCAAATTTATTAAAACTAACGACCCGACGATTTGGACCAACTACCACGGGATTGTTTCTACCGCGTGAAAGCTTTTAAGTATATACTGTGTCAAAGATTAAAGCCACATGACAATTCACTGATTAGGCTACATCAGTGCGGCATTCAGTATGGTCACTCTACTATTGACCAGATATTCACACTCTAATCAATCCCAAAAAAATGTATCGAACATAACATCTACGTCTACAATCCTTTGGTCGATACTATATCAATACTCATATTATGAGGATAGAGGACCTCTATCAGTCCTCATAACCTCTATTCACTGACCTCTATTCAGTGCCAGAAAGTAAAAAATTAATTCCAAGAAAATTTTTTATATAAATACTACAAACAAGAGATATATCTGGTATACAACCACTATATATTTCTTATCAATATCAATACTTTATTTTTGCACCACAGCTGTTTTTTCCAAAGTATTGTGACCTTAATAGCTAAAGTCAATAGCACAGTTCTGTTGATAAATCCCGTTTGAGAACCATTTGAGATTGAGACCTAATTGGTATCATTAAGTTGCTTTGTTTAAAAGATTCAAAAAGTAACGCTAATCACTTTAGCCTCCATTCATTTTCAAAACATCACCAAAAATTTAAAACTAATTAACATGAATATTGCAAAATCAAATCACAAGTTTGTCAAAAAAACAAAAAAAATTCTGCAGAGAAGATGCAATTTGTGGTTATATTTTATTGTCTCTTCAAAGGTCTTATAATTGAAGCAAAAGAATTTAAACGAGATCAGCTCTTATCAGTTCTTGTCTTCTTGTCGTCGCTTTGCTATCGTTTACAACACCTACATTGTTGTCAACTTTAGTGGAATCTTCTAAAATTGCAAACATGGTTAGAACTATTTTTCTATTTGATTAAACTGAGCATCTATCATCCCATCAAATTTCTTAAAAGAAACTGCCAAGAGCTTTGCTGAATCATCAATTTCAAAATTAATATCCTTTGGGAAGACGAGCTCTTCAACAGGAAATCACTCAACAGGGATTTCGTCGTCATTCTAAAATTAAAAAGTTTATGAAAATTTTAATTATTATATCAGGAATTACATACCTAAGGTCTTAGAGATTGACCAACAATTTATTTCTAAGATCAAATTTAATCTGCAAAATTTGTTCTTTGTGACGTATGCCACAGAATGAGCAGCATAGCCCTTCATTAGGGACTCACTCAATAGAGACTCCCTCGTTCTTCTAAAATTAAAATGTTAATGAAAGTTTTAATTATTATATTAGGAATCATATATCTCAGATCTTGAACTTTAGCCTTTACCTATTATGTTACTCCCCAACTCCACATGAGCTCAAATAATAGCTTGTTGTAGTACAACAGGATTGGTGTTTGTTTATACATAGATTAGAGTACAGCCCGAATATTTTAGATTTTCTCCAAGCTAAAGATGGATCACATCCGTAGCCCCACAACCACGATAAAAGACATTATAGAATATACCCAGTTTCATAACATGCCTTCCTATTATGCAGTGACTCATCAGCACCATCAGCTCAGTAGTGCTGAGCAGGTTTCGCTTTAATTGAAGTAGCTGATTGTACCAATCAGTTTTCTGTCCAGTTTAGACCAGATCCACCAGGTCCAGTTTTGCTTGACTAAGCTCAGTATTTTTTTTTGTTTGTCAGTTTAACTGTTAAAAGTGGGATTTCAATAGAAGTGAACGAGAAGTGAATGTCAGAGAGCAGAGTTCCTGCTTTGGTCAGCTTGATACTTTCATACGATTTACAACATTGTTTACGGTTATATATTAAAGTCAAATACAAAAAATAATGAAATGAATAAAATTTTAGACATATGATTTCATTTTTTTTTCATAAATTTGAAATTAAAACAATAGCCAACTGCTATTGTTGAAGCATGTTAAAATAAATATTTAATACATTGGACAGTCATAGAATGCCGTGTCTGATTGTGATGTCTAATGAATTTTTCAATTTCGAGTACTAAAGATTCTTCCATATATGTCGCTGATATATACTACTCGTAATAAAATATTCTCTAAATGTTGTTATTAACAATGAAATATATTCACGGCCGACGATTCATTTTATATAGCCGGTGTGGTATTGTCGTAGTTCTAAGACTGTGAATAGAACTGTTGGTTGGTTAGTTCGCAATAGTACAGTGTAATATATCTTTTAGATTGTGGAAGACTACTGTCACTTCTGTATTTTTAATAATATAAATATAAAATTTAAATAAAAGAAATAATTAATAAGTAAATGAGAGCACACTTATTCTAATAATACTTATTTTTTAAAAAAATTTAATTACTTATAGAACATCATCTGCGTCACAATCAGCTAAAGTACAAAGTCAATATATGTGTCAAGAGAAAAACAGCCAAAATAATATTAAGAATACGGGTAACATTAGTAATAAAAATAAAATAAGAGTAATAACTACACGGTTACCTTAATATCAAAATCCTTTCAGATAATTGCAATTTTACGAAAGGATCGGATGTCAAAATAAAAGCTGGCAATGCCACAAATATGCACAATATCCGCGCTAGCTGTAAGGCGGAAGAACTAAGTAAATTGAAGCTAAAGTGCGAACAATTGGTTCGAACCTGCATCACAGGATTACTGATTACAATGTCAAATGTGGCATTCAAAGAGATGGAAGGTAAATAATTACTATATTTTTTTGTTAATATAAATTGCTTAAATTATTATATCCTTTAGATGATAGGTAAAACAGTGACCGTCTTCTTATTATTCATATTAAAAGATATATATATTTATATTTTATTTTAAATTAAGTTTTATTAAATGACTTATGAACACTGACTCTGAGGTTCAAATTTGGTGGGGTACGAGTTCAAGCCTATGTATTGGCAAGGACAAGGATGCAATTATTTACGAATAATCAAATATGCGAAATAATTCCAAGGCCACTGGTGATGGGTATTTAGCAAAACTCGAAACAGTCAAAAATTCAATTATTTAAAAATAAATAAAAATTCTGTTGTTATAATTCACTACTGTTCGAAAACTCTTCATTTTATTTTAATAAATAAAAATAAATAAATATATATTGACTGTATATTTAAAACTTTTTGGTAAGTTAATAATTACCATATATAGTGATATACAACTTTGAGTGTAACCACGATTTTTCAATCAATTGTATTAGCGGGAATGAGCTTTTTCAAAATTAAGCTCACCTTAGGGACTTTCTTACCGTATAGCTGATTAATTATACTATTTTGTATCGCTGATGCCAAGTTTATCGACTTTTCACTTCTTCGACAGTTTATTAAGAGATTTGATAGTAATAAATGAATTGCCGTAGATTTTTTTCAAACCGATTGGCATTTAACAAATTTAAGAAGTTTCCTTTAAATAAAATCGATATTAAAGACGAGAAGTAAAATCTTGTAAATTTTATTTCGATGAAAACTCGACCTCTTCATCTCGGTCAAATGCAACATTCTATTGTTATAGTGAATACACTGAGTTAATCATGGCTAACTATAATCCCTGAAACGAACTACATACTTTTTCATAACAGGAAATGATCTATCAACAACATAAGTTGTTGTGTTTAATAGAATATTTAAAATCGTTTAGAATTATTTCATTATCGGAAAATAAGTTCCATAGCTGTACTGTAACAATTTCAAAATAAAGTAGATACTTAACTCTTCCACATCGTAATTTATAATCAATTTATATCACAGACATCAGTATTTTATTATCGGTGAATATGTGTATAATATATACACTATAAATATAACTTGTCGGGTAAATTCAGAGAGAGGGGGACTAAGTCTATTTTTTCTCCTCTCTCCCTTGATTACTGAAATGAAGTTTTCACAATGCTGTAGGAATTTTCTCCATTCATTCCTAAGAGGTGGTTTAGTGGGTTCAAGTCTCACACGGTGACTTTCGAATTCAGAGAGGGTTTCAGTACTTCAAACCCCTCGCTTGACTGAGTGCTTAACTGCATTAATAATTTTTCACGTCTTACTTTAAGTGTGTCCGAAATTTTGACTACTTAGAGAGAAATATCTATTCCTAGTAAAATAAAAAAATATAAATTTAACTTGCAATTATTGAACACGTATTGAAAGATGCTTAATTAAATATTTGAAAGTTCAAATTAATATATTTTTTTTTTACATGCGAAACACAGTATTAACCACAAGATTAAGATTAATTCAAGATCTTCAGTCTGTTTTCATTTTTAAATTTATTTTACATAAATCACATTTAATTTAATTATATTTATTTATTTAAGATGAAATGAATAAAGCAGTTTGCTGGTATCTATCTTGTGATCGTTACTGGGAGGATGGTCCATTGGAGCCGAGAGCATTTCCATGGGGTCTAATAGTAATTCTTATATTCGTGCTGTCCACAGGAATCTGTTTCTGTTATTACATTATTTGGATACTATTTGAGTGAGTAAAACTTAAAATTAAATATATAAATAAAGTGAACTTATCAGCAAATACCCACTACCCTAATCCCCATATCTATGAATTTTTGGCATTATTTCCCTTAATTGCATTAATATATTCTTAGCTTTATTTACTAATTATAATATATATGTGTATTATATACGTATACATATTATAAAGTACAGTTATTAATATAAGCATGTAAAATATTTTGAAGTTCTAATAAGAAAAGGAAAAAGATATCAATCAAGTTGTATGAACAACTTGTTTTAAAGATCCTATTTTTATATTTCAATGTGAAAAAACTTAAATTAAATTTAAATCTTATTAAATAATGTAATATACTAATAATAATAACTCCAGTTAGCGTATACCCGATAGGATTTTGGGGTTCAATGATAATTGATTTTCTCAATTCATTTTTTTTATTTAAATTTTACAATATTTTTCCAAAAAGCCCCCTTAAATAAGTCTCTGTATACACTTCTTCACTGCAATTACTATTTATATTTTGTTTTTATTGTTACCTTGATTATTTCTGATTAGATCATTAAAAAAAATTAGATCAATTAAAAAAAAATAAAAATTTTGTTATTACTATTCTACTCTCGAACAGTAGAGAGTCTCTTCAAAAAAAAAAATAAAATAAAAATAAATCGTTTATGGTTAATGTCACGATAATGTCAAGATATTCCCAATGTCAAAATAAGTAGACCCGACCCACTTCCTAAGAATATAGTTAATATTTATATATTATACTTTCAAATTTTAAGGGAACATTCTAATAAATTTAAAGTTTTCAATTTTAGTTCTGACGAGACAGCAATTAATTCAAATCACCACATTAGTCAACACAATCAGTGTCTTAAATATTCTCCGGATAGTCCAGGTGGTCAGTTATTTTCACATCAACATATGCACGACTTATATCCTGAACAATCCCAAGCAGAACATCCCTACAGTTTAAGACATTATTATGGGGATCAAATTCAAATCGATACCAGCAGCAGCACAACTCACAGGAACGGTCAGCGTACATCGACACCATTACGCCGTCAAGGTCAAAATAATCTGCCATATCAGGAAAAGTATTTAGAGTCACGTGACTCCAAAAATAAACCTTTAACAACTTTACTTAACAGCAATAGCAATTCCAATACAGCAATAGCAGCAACTAGCACAGCATCACTAGCTAATACAATCGATTACAAGGTTAATTCATTGAGTGACGCAGCCGCAAAGCCAATCAATTCTCTTCAGCATTCATTGGATATGCATCATAGCTATGTGGGCGCATCTCAGCCATCTCTACATGCCTCATCATCCGCTCACGACATCATCGAAAACGAAGTAGGTCAGAACGAGCACTATATTTATGTTACTTACCCACCCGATTTGAAGAAACGCTTTTTTGAGAAATTTGAGTGATGACTTGCCTAGGACAGATGCTGTGACATTATACTTAACATAAATGTTTCATAAATTTTATTTAAAATTTCATAATATAAAGAGTGCAATTCTTTAATAAACGAATGAACGCAAAATGATATATGAAGAATGATAAATACACACAAATAATTGGTGGAAACCCACTTTGTTACGATGTACGATCCACATAATTACAATTTACTTTTCAAGCAATTAATTGGGACCAGGAGTTTAAGCTTTTTCTGTATCCGAAGAATAAATTATTTCAAGTTTTAATATAAAATCAAATTATTTAAATATTTTTTTTTTTTTGTGACCAACTAAATATAATTCATACCCTGTAATCGCCCAATCAGCTTTGAGAAATCAGCAATCCACAATTTAGTAGTACTACATATCTAAACTATTCTATTGCACGACTCACTATTAAGAACTTTATGTTTTTTTAACGAAGAAGTACGAGTACGTCGTTATTTTTTCTTCAAATATTGTTGGCAGTGATATATTATATTTTCATTGCCTTTGTTGAAGCAGTTTATTT
>NW_024032307.1:0-10890 GCF_002237135.1 Teleopsis dalmanni | reverse complement strand
AGTATTATCATTGGAGGGGTTTCTGAAGGAGTAAAAACTCCATCTGAGTTATGTAAAACAAATTTCATTAGAGCTTTGATTACAAAACGATTGGTAGCAAAAGTTGTTCAAACAATTTGTTATCTGCGGTACGCACATCTTAGATCATTCATTGATTAATCACGAAGGTTATGAGGAATACACTAATTAGTCAGTGAGATGGGTGGGACTCTGCAGACAATTTGTTAGATCTTAGATCAATCATTGATTAATCACGAAGCTTATGAGGAATACACAAATTAGTCTGTGATATGGATGGGACTCTGCAGAAACCCTCCCAGCTATCAAAATGTAAAATTGCCCAGATGCACTAACTCGGAAAAATTCAAAATAATTACGTCAAAACCACTCCATTTTTCAAATATGTTAAATATGTTACCCTTCAACATTGTGGAAAATCATTTCCATTAAACAGAAAGATGATAACTGCAGTAACCTAAAAATGTAGGTTCCCAAAATAAGAGAATATAAATTTTTTTAAGTTGAGGGAGATTATATTGACCTGCTTTTAGCTATAACTAGACAACTATAAAGTAAGTGTTACACTGTTTCTATATTCTTCTCATTAAGAGATGCTCCCATCCTAAGTGTATGCATTCCAAATAGCCAGTTGTCAGATACATAAGATACAATCAGAGATCTATACTTATGCTAAGTAAGTCTTTCAATTTTTTGCTATTCAGTATCGGCCACATTAGATCACATGTGACACAGGTGTCTTCATTTGCCCAAGACACGCTTGTTACTCGAATATTACTATGCTTTAGTAATTCTAATATCGCTTCTGACTCCGTTCAGTGGAAGATTAGTATACTAGTAAAGTGAGCTTAAAGTCATCCATTAAAAAGCATTGCAACAGTGTTTCTCAAACTAAAAGTTATTGCGGCATAAGTGCATAATATTGAAAAGCGACTGCTTTGAAGAGCAAAAAATAAAAACTGAAGACTTTAAAAAGGACAGTCATTTATCAATATTACTTCAACTTGGACAGTTCCATTCAACTATTCATGTAAACACTTTCGATTAACAATTTTCAGCATAAAAAAAGAAATTTTTTGTTTTTTTGTTGTTTTTGTTGTTATTGTCTTTGTTGTTGTTGTTTTTTTTGTTGTTGCAGTACGTGAAAAGTATCGAAAGCCACATTGTGAGGCTTTCGATACTACCTCTAAAACTACCTCTTACAAATGAATGAAGAAGATTTTCACAATAACTGAATGTGGAAACTTCATTCTAGTGTAATCAAGGGAAAGAGATGTAACTTACCGGACTAGGTTTATGTAAGTCAAAAAGGCCATAGGCGTGGGGCAGGTAGATCGATAGTAGGTGATATTTTTGATCTATTCAAAAATGAGCAAACCTTTCTTTGGGTTTGAAGTGAAACTGGTTCCATTTTCGAAGATAACATATTCGAGCCTCAGATAATAACTAATTCTGTAATATACGGTTCAAAAGATCACCTCATTATGGTTTGAATACATTAAGTATCTAACAAATACTTTGTATTATTATATTTATAAACACCATAACTGCGATACTATTACTAGAAGAATTACGCGAAGAAAAGGAATAAAACCAAAATTCAGTTTCAGATTTGTTACTCTGCATGGAAGATCAATCAAATAAACAGTTCTTCTGTGACTTCTGAAAATTGTCATTTCTAATATTTATTTATTTATTTATTTTATTTTGAATATGTCTTCTCTAATATTAAACTCATCAGTCACCTTGTAAATCAATTATGCATTTTGTTCAACTGTCAATCAAATCCAATGACTCCTGGCTTTATAGTTAGCTACTGTGTGATGGCGCCTTAATTTTAATTTAATGTTTTGTTTTGTTATTGTTATTCTGTATTAACGAAAATTTTTATTAGTTAATTTAAAAGCTTATAAATCATTTTGTATTTATGTTTAGTGTACCCTGGTGTCATTTTATCTTTACGATTTCCTCTAATATCTGAAATCACAAAACAGTCGCGCACACTTCAAGGCACTTGTGCGCCTAGAATTTAATGTGAATTTTTAAATGCAAATTTTGGTGGATTCGTCATCTTTAATTTATTTAAAATTTTCTTAAAAAAAAAAGAAAAAATTTCTTTCAGCAACAAAATTCTTGGAAAAGTTCAATGTCAGCGTAAAGATTTCACTGAGCCATGCGCTTGTGTGGCTCTCCATTTTCAGATACATTTTTATTATAATTTTTTCGTTTTTAATTTTGCCATTTTTTTTTCTTTTTTGTATTGGAAATTGTTTATTTTTAGCTTGTCAAATACTTTTAAGCAAAACATTTTCACATATATTTCCTTAATAAAAAAAAAAAAAAAAGAAATGCATAAATTTCATTCATAAACGAGACGACAAAAAAATTGTGTATCGAAGCGGCAGCGGCGGTGTGCGTGTGTTATAGATATTTTTATTTTGTATATAAGATACAATTCGAAAATGTATCTATGAGCTTCTGGTGCTATTTTTAAATTGACAAAGAGTGCGTTTGAATATTTAAAGTTATGCAGATACATTGACTGTTCTATTGAACTATGTGTAGCTCATTGGAAATTGTTTATATTGCCTGTACTCGTACTTTGAGTATAAAAGAAAAATAAATATTTTTATAGATCGTTTTTCCTTTTAAGTTTTCACAAAGTCGTCTTCGCATATATTTTATACGTCTCTAGCTTTCAATTTTAAATGCATTGACTAAAAGTCGCCATAAAAGTCAAAAGTGACAATGTCAATGTCTGTCTGTACATTTAATTTTTGCTATCTGTCTGTTGTCCGTTGTTCTTTCCGTCTGACCTACATACTTCAGTATTAAAAAATTAATTCAAAATTGTTGGTAAAGAGTACGGCGGCGGGAACACAAAAATTGTGTAGCCAAAATACTCGCACTTGTTTAAAAAAAAAAAAAAACAAAAAAAAAAAATAACTAAGAAATCCACAACAATCGCCGGCTTGAGTTACTTGGTGATATCTGTATATAGAGGCAGATAAATTTTTGCTATATAAAACCCACTTCCGTTCTGTCATTTTTGATGTGTTCTTTAACTGTTGTTTAGTGTTATTTGTTATTTTATTACTTGCTGTTACAAGTAATAATAAATTTTAATTATTTAAGTAATAATAATTCATATTGTGCTGTTGCCGTTGACTTAAGTTGGACAGCAGCAACACGCTGTGCAATTGTTGCTATTACTGCTACTGTTCCATTTAAGCTTCCTACAATTTTGCTGTCTGTCCATTATTCCGTCTGTCTGTCTGCCGATTTGAAATTTTGTACATACTTATATATATATACTTATATTTATATCTGTATCTATGCTATTTTGTATCCAACTAATTCATTTGCCAATTCGTTAGTCGTCTCAGTTTCGACTACAGTTTGTTTTCTTTTAATTCCGAAGAATTTCTATGGAATTTTAACTTTTTTCCTTTACTTTTTTTTATTTTTCTTATTTTTATTTTTAATTTTTTTTTTGGCAGCGTGCTGAGCTGTGCGTTGCATGTCTTCTGAATTCAGTTTTATCAAATTTATTATTTTTTTTTTTATTTTTCTTAATTTTTTTTTAACTCATAAAAAATTTTTATTTATTGCAAAATTTCGCAAATTATTTAAATATTTTTTTTTTCTTGCTGTAGATATTTAGGCAAAATAAGTAAAATTTCTTTTCGATTTGTTACAAAATTGTTGATTCTGTAAATATTTTATGCAAAAATGTTAAACATTGTTCTTTATGTTAATTTTACAAAAGAATTTTTCCACAACATTGAGATACACAAGTCGTAAAAATCAAATTAATGTATATAATATCGAAATTAAAACAAATGAAAAATATAGAGGAAAATATTTAATATTTCTTTTGAATTTTAATCAGATGCATATTAAATATTATAATTAATACAATTATTTTAAAAAAGGAAGCGATAATAAAAATTATTACATCTCAATAATAACTAAATTATATATACTAAATTATTACTTCTCAATAATAACTAAATTATATATACAAAATTATTATACTAAATTATATATATTAATTATATGAGAATTATTGTTATTAATATGTTGTTTTACAAAAATTCAATACAATTTCTTATTCGATATAATATTTATTATTGTCAGTCTTCGATGTAAATTTCATGGGAATTTCTCTCTACATTAACATTACAAAAGTTATACTACTGCTATAAAATTCTTCCAATTAAAAACAGAGCATTGTAAATCCATCCTCTTTTATAAATACTATCCAAAGACTTGGTGGATTGATAAGTTCCTGACTTCACTAACCGAAGCAACCACACATCTACTACACCCGATACCCACGAGTGGTAAGATTTATTATGTGTAAATCTACAATTAATGTTTACTTAATCTAATTAAATGTTTATAACCTGTGTAAATTTTCTAACTTTTATTTGAAGATAATATCATAGAATTGTTACAAGTTTTTGATGATTGTAGAACGATTATCTGAATTTTATGTCCGATGCATATTTTATCAATAATGGCGTGTCTATGTAGAACCATTTTTTTTTTTCTTAAAACTTTCTATCACAATGTTATTATATTATCTGAGTAATAAAGCTTTTGTATTTTATGGGCAAAATAATCAAAATAATTATATACCTTGCAAATAGCTTTTCACGTCTCCAACTTTTACGTCTGCAATTTATATTATGAGCAAGTTCACAAAAGGTAATTGAAAAGTCTATAGTATCTGGTCCCCTGGACTTTCTTTCTTGATAGTCACCTAAAACTATTTTACGCATTTCATCCATATTTTTGTTATTTGTGGTCAGTTTTTGATTGTTCCTAGTTTTTGAAGGGTTATCCTAAACTATATTGATGTGATTATTTCTGATTATTATCCACTCACTTTTTTCTTGTTGCAAAAAATTACTTATAAACTCACTATGCTTTATCTAATACGAATTTAATTTGTATTTCCATTTTAATTATTACGTGAAGTCGGCCGTTGAAAAAAATTGTTATAAATTATTTCATAAGTAAAATCTACTGCTATTTTTCTGGGTTGCATTTTAAATCTTTGCTTATTTAAAGCATTTATGTTAAATATTCATATAATAACAGTTCTTTTTGGATTTTCTTTTCCGGAACAAATTTAAGTACGACTTAGTATTATCCTGCAACCCTCATTTTTCAATAGAGATTTTAAAATTTCTCCATTTTAAGTACATAGTACTTTCTCATTTATACAAATTTACTGCACTTATCTGATTTGCTAAATCCTTTTTCTTTACTTTATTTCCCACCAGGACAATAAATTGCATTAAGCAACCAAAAAAATAAAAAAAAATTAAATAAAAAAAGATAAAAAAAATTTTTCTATTCCTCTTTGTAATGCAATTTTGTGGTTCACCAGTTTTCTATGGCATTAAATGATCCTTTTTACTGCATACACTTTTTAAACGAAAACTTTGTCTATCTTAAAGTAGAAAAAGTTCCAAACTTTGTTGAATATTTTATCACTAATAATCGTTTACAGATACGTCTTAGCAGACAATGTTTATGTCTGAAATACATTTTCAGAGCTTACTCCTTGGCAGCAGATAACTCGTATGCTTCCCAAAGTAACAGTAATCATCATTTTTTAAATGCTCGGTGTGTATATAGTAGTATCTCCTGTAATCGTACATTTAAACTGGTAACACATTTTAAAAATTAACAGAAATTGCCAAACACAAAAACCGGAGGAAAAAAAAAACAAAAACTGTAAAAACACAAGATAGAAGATACAAGATACAAAATTTATCTGCGGTATAAACAAAATTCAGGCATGCGTTACAGCTGTCAATACATGAGGCATTTAAGGCTTATTGTATTTGGCAAAAGTTTGTGTTTCAATTTAAAACGCTGCTCAAGGATACATTAAATAAATTATGACCTGTAAAGAAACATATCCTGTAGCTGAACTTTATGGTGCGTTTGTTTGATGAGCTTCGGCTTAAGTATGAGCCGGAATGGGCTTTGCCATTTTACAGTTCGCTCTATTATTCATTGTAAATTTTAATGAGTTGTTTTGACTTTACGACAATTTAAATTTGATGAATTGGCTTTTACATTTAACGTCATTTTTTTTAATGTTTATGTGATTATTTTTTTTAATGAGTAATGACACAAGGATTTTGTTGCCATGTATGAGAATAACAACTGCAGTCCACACGTAGTGTACAGTCCACACGTAGTGTACAGTCCACACGTAGTGTACAGTCCACACCAAAATTTTCAATTTTGAAATGTAAAAATAATTTAATTTTTTGAAATTAAAATTATAAAAATAAAAATTTATATTTTTCTTTTCTTTTTAGATTTGAAAGTTTTTAGTGTTAATATGTAAAATATCTTAAACCAAAGAAAAATGCCAATCAAGTCACAAGCGTGTAAAAAACTTAATAAAAATAGCATTTTTAGTTTTAAGCGCACAAATGAATTTTTAATAATTCAACGCTTTATCAAAAGTACTTCGGCAATTGTGTGATAATAAATTTATTTAAAAAAAAAATAAAAAGCACATACTCGCTACAATTTATGTACATAAATCAAATGCACAAATTTACAAATATTCAATATCCAATAAAAGTATTATAGCATTAATCTTACACTTTACTCGTATACTCGTCTCAACTTAATCGTTTTTTTTTTTCAAATTGTGATAAATAAATGTCATACAATAGTAGTGCGAGTGAAATTGTATACAATTACCGCTCACAATAATTTTTGTCTATAGTCTGTAAGTTGTTATATAAAACGGTGCTCCTGACAACAATAATTGCGGCAACTGAAAAGATACAAAAATTGTATCTTTACACAATACAAAAAAAAAACAAAAATACATACAATAATATAATCAACCATCAGCGCGTACCCAGTAAAGCACAAGTTACGCTGATGATGGGATATATCATGGGGTGTGCTTGTTTCAAAGGTAATAATATATTCTCAAATGAATTAATAAAGTATATGTATTAAATTTAAGCTTTTTAAAAAAAATTGTAGTAGAATTATGTAAAATTGTATTTAATATAATATAAGCACAATACTTACTGCTTGAAGTTAATAATTAAAATGATAATATTAATGATAACATTAAATATCTTCTGTGTTATATACGGAGTGATGGCCAAAAAATCAGTCGTCGAGGGAATTAACACGAATACATTGGAATCCAATATCTCGCAGGAAGAACGGCGTTTCCTAAGTGGAGCAAGTACTATCTTAGCTCAATTGAGATCAGGGTATAGCAAAATAAAAGAGTTTGTCATAACTTTCATCACACAAACTTTCATCCAATTGACATTTGAACCCACAGTCTTAAAGTGGCTAGGTATCTCCGTCTAGTCCCAGATTGAGTTCACTTAAAATTCCCACCCACCCTTTATACACGCCTCCTTCTTAAACTCTTCAAACTCTTTAATCGCAACAGACTAAATAGCTCGTTTTTCTGGAACAAGTACCAGTTATGCAAATTTGCCCTCAAAATTATTTCCGATATTAAAGACATATAACTTATTTCTAGCATTATGGATTAACCAATCAATTAGAAGTTGAATATAGCAAATTAATATATAGCAAAGAAATTATAGTTAATATAGCAAATCAGTAAAAAGTAGCATTACAAAGTTATAGAACACGGGATAAATGCTTTATAAGGTGTCAATCTCTTCGTTATGAAACCTAAAAGTTCCATTAAAATAACTTCAAAGTTTGGTGGCCTGCAGTCCTCTGTTAGAATACCTATATCAATTCTTAAAATATTCTTACTGAATTACATATATGCGCTAAACGTTGTATGTTAGGTAGAAAGTCTCTATCAAGTCGAATGGTAGAATGTCCCAGTATAATTTTCTTTGTTTATCCTCTTATTTTTAAATGGGTGAGAAGAAATGTTCTCTTCTCCAGCCACAGAATAGTTCCACAAACTGCAAAGCTAACTCTTTTTTGGCTAATTTTTCTGCAATTTTCTTGCTGGAAAGTCTAACGCAACCCAAAACACATTGAATCCTTATCTGATTGTTTTGGCGAGTTTTTAAAGACACTCCATTTATCATTGGTCTTAATGTCACCTGATGAGAATTGAGAGCCTTAATTGCTGTCAGGTTCAGTTAGAATTGCTATTCTATAGTTTTGATAGTAACGTCTAATTGTAAAATATACACATCTGTCTATGTTAGCACATAAATTTCTGCATTTCCCAAGCTATATGCATTTCATAAATTGTTCAATTTTCAGCAACGTAAGTTATAGTTGGCTTTACGAAATTTTATTGGTTTATTGGTGAGCTATTAGCTATTAGGGTTTAACTATTAGGGTTTGTCCATGCATGTTTTCTTTCGTATTACTGATATTTTAAACAAACAGAGGTAAGCACAAAAACTACAAATTTATACCAGTGGATGAATTATTTCCATTGGCTATGCTTTCTCACGAAAGCGAGGCTTGTCTGGACACCTGTGCACTAAAGTGCATTAAAATATTTCAGAAGCTGCTTGCACCTTGGTGTTATAGCTTGTATAATGTTAAAAAAAACCCTTTTTATATCAGGCACAATTTTTATAAAATAACTCAGGTCAACTATACTATGTAGAATTTTAAATTCATAAGTTTTGATATCACATTTCATTCATTTTTTTTTTCTTAGGTAATAATAAAATTATATTTTTATTATATTCTTATATAGCTCTAGAATATTAGCTGAATTTAATTTTCAATGTAAGAAACAACTTATTTCTCTGCTGATTTTTGAACAATTTTTTATATAAGTAGCTTCTATAAATTTATTAAAATTAAATCTAAAGAAACATAAGCAACAATTTTCATGCTCATAATGTGCAATTTGTCTTAATCATATACAATCTCTAACTGAGTTGTTCCCTTACTGCATTCACTTATATGCTACAGAAGTTGAAATTTTGTATTTCAACGTATTTCATAATATCTTTTAGAACTTTTGCGGATATAAAACTGCAACTCGCAGATGTGTCCAGCTGTTTTATGTCTATTAAATTATGATTTGAAAGCTGCTTTAAACAGATTTCATATAAAGAATTTGTAGACATAAATTTTTATAGAAATTTATTTCTTGAACTTAGCGATGTGGATACTAGCAATATTTTCTCCGATTATACCAACCAGCAAATTTGAATTATTTATTTATAATTGACAATGTCCATTAGGGTTTAGTTTAAAATTGCAATGAATAACTTAGCCTTGACATTTCCATAATATGGAATAGTTTTTTTTTTTTTAATATTTTTTTAAACCATATGATATTGGAATGATATGAAGACAATAGTACCTTAATTTTAACTTAAGAAAACATAACAAATTTTAAAATACTACTGATTAAGTGATAATAAAAATCTTTTTAAAAATTTCCTTTTTTTTTATTTATAAATACAATATTTTCCAATTTAAGTTATTTCGAAATATAAATTTTTATATTTCTAATAGAAAATAAACTAAAGGATTTTGTTTCATGTTACCCACTTGTCGTGAAAAAACTGCCTTCTACGTTTGTATTAAAAAATGCATATGTACTATATTATATACTATCTGTACTTAGTATAAATCCAACCTCTGTGGGGCATCAAAAACCACTTTCGCACGCATAAAATTAACCGCATTTATACTCACAACTAGCGGCAAAAGTAACAAGTACAAAATTGTGTTGCATATTTTACGGCGCTCGCCGCAAAGCAGGTTTTTTTTACATAAACACAGGCACTCACTCTACCTTGCGGTAAGAGTACAAGTGTTTGTTGTTGTTTATATATCTTATGTTAAATATAACATATGAATATGGTATGTATGTAAAAAGTATGAAATTTAGATAGAGTATAGGAGAAGGAAGAGTATTCAATTTAATTTTAATTGTGCAACCATATGTGAATTTTAACAAAATTTTTCTTTGGTCTCGCGGACTTCAAAAATTTCTTACGCTAATATGTCTTTATTTTTAACAATATAATATAAAAATAAAACTGTTAATCTTAAGCATGACAATAATAAATAATGAAATTGAATCTTAAATAAAAACAAATCATTGAAGCAGAAGCTATTATTTTATCTCTAAAGTTATTTATATTAAAACAATAATTAATAAGTACACGGATATTTTTTAATAAAAAAATTAATCAGTATTAAAACCCCAATATTATTAGTAATATTTAAAGTCTTTATGACGAAAGAAACTTTTTAAAAATTAGGCGCGGATTCGAATAGCAAAAAGACATGGTCAAAAATTTATTTAATTTATTAAAATTTTTGTCCCTGTCATTTCTTTGATACTTGAACCCGTTTGTATATTATTATTAATATTTATTATTGATTCAAAGAAATTCGTACAGCATTTACAAAATTTTAGAAAATTTTAATTAATTAGCTGTGTCAGAGAGTTTAAAATATTTTTAATATAATTTTTAATATAATTTTTAATATAATTTTATTTTTAATATAATTTTATTTTTAATATAATTTTTATAAGCAAAGCTTATAATACTCCTCTGTATTCAAATCATAATCTTTTTAAACCCATTTTGTCTAACTCAATTTATTTTGTGTATAATTTTATTTATATTTATTTATATTTGTATTTATATTTATTTACATTTGTATATTTATTTATTTTGTATACGAATTTGAAAAAATATATTCTTCCGTTTTTCAAAAATTATCTATTTAAGTACAAAATCCTTTTTACCGTCTTTATATAAGTTAGGTATACAAATTGTTTTACATGATTTTGATTTATAATAATCGTTTTATATCAATTCATATAAATTTATTCCTTTATCTTCATCGCTATCTAATTTATAGTCCTTCAAACTGATTTAA
>NW_024032306.1:0-10895 GCF_002237135.1 Teleopsis dalmanni | reverse complement strand
ACCAGTTGTTATGTGTAAAAAAGCGGCACGTGCTGGTCTATCACAAAGTTTGTTTGAAAGATTGGTTGTGCTGGGTATTAGACCATTCCGTTTAGAAGTACAATATCGTATGCATCCTGAGCTTTCACAATTTCCGTCTAACTTCTTTTATGAGGGTTCCTTGCAAAATGGTGTATGTGCAGAAGATCGGAAACTTAAAATTGATTTTCCTTGGCCTCAACCGGATAGACCAATGTTTTTCTTAGTTACTCAAGGTCAGGAGGAAATTGCTGGTTCCGGAACTTCTTACTTAAATCGCACTGAAGCTGCAAATGTTGAAAAAATTACAACACGATTCCTTAAAGCAGGTGTTAGACCAGAGCAAATTGGTATTATAACACCATATGAAGGTCAGAGAGCTTACCTAGTACAATATATGCAATACCAAGGTAGTTTACATTCAAAACTCTATCAAGAAATTGAAATAGCCAGTGTAGACGCTTTTCAAGGTAGAGAAAAAGATTTGATTATAATGTCGTGCGTACGTTCCAATGAAAGACAAGGTAAATGATTTTTTTTTGTCAATTTTTATATTACATAATTTAAATATATCATTCTTATAACATAATCTTATTAATCTTAATTTTGTATTATTATAGTATTATTGTATTATTATAGTATTATTGTATTATATTATTAATTTCAATAATCATATGACTTCTGTGGTTTTGTTTAAGGTATCGGTTTCTTAAATGATCCTCGTCGTTTGAATGTTGCTTTGACTCGTTCCAAGTATGGCACAATTATTGTTGGAAACCCGAAAGTTTTATCAAAACAAGCATTGTGGAATCATTTGTTAAATTTTTACAAGGATCGCAAAGTACTTGTTGAAGGTTCCTTGAACAATTTGAAGGAGTCTTTAATACAATTTCAAAAACCGAAGAAAATTGTTAATACACTTAATATGGGTGCACACTTTATGAATACAATAATGGCAAATGCAAAAGAAGTTATTGTACCTGGATCTGTATACGACAGAACTAGCAATTATGGTATTAGTAGTGGTCCAAGTAATTTACCTGGCAACAGTTTTGGTTTGGGTTTCAATACTGGTATGGGTGGTGGAAACTTTAACTCAAATCAGGGTATGTTGATGTCACAAAATTATATGACAGGACCTAGCTATTCAGGCGGACGTGTTCCTGTTGGCAACGCCACACAAAATGCTGTATCCAATTATCAACAGTGGGGCAATCAACATGATTCTATTAGTTATGTTTCCCCAGAACGTGTGCGTGCAACTTTGAATAATATGCCCGTACCTGTTGGTATGTTTATGAATATGGGAAATATGCCTCGTCGCTTTTATAATCAACAAGCGGTGCAAGCTGCTGTAAAACAAGGACGAAACGGTGGTGGTAACGGGCAGACTAAAACTAATGGTTCTAACGGTTCTACTAGGAACCAACAGGGTGGCAAAGGACGTCCCATTTTGGCCAACAGTTTTACAAGCGTTATATCACAAGCTAGTGCGTCACCACTTACTCAAAATATGTCCCAACACGGTGGATTCGCCCTATCGCAACAACCGGATCTTTCTCAAGATTTTGGACAAATTTCCCAAATAGATGTGTTATCTCAAGATATATCAGGAGTAAGTAAATTGAACTTTTCTTTTAATTTATCTTGATATTTAGTTTTATTACAAATTGTGTTTGTCTAATTTATAACTTATATTTTAGGCTCAGCTACAGAGTGATCGTCTAAGTTTGGGCTTTAACAGCCAAAGCCAATTGACTCAACCGCCTTATTGATCCTATGGTTGATTATAACGCTACGTTAAACAATCAACCGTCAACAAAATTACAAAAAAAAAATTTTATAACTACAAATAAAAATTTTGAATCAACTATGCACACAGAACACTGCATTAGCAGACGCTGAAGATACTGAGAGAATACTTGAAAAGCGTTAATGACTTTTCCAACTTTCCAGATATTTTCAATGAAGTTTGGAAATAGTGAAACACATTGAAGGACGCGGTGATCTTGACAAAAATGTACAATTGTGTGCAAATGTGTGCTTTTGAACAACAAATATAAACCAACAAAAAAGGGAAACGGAAGGAGACAATGCAAACTAGAGAATTAAAAACATTAACCAGCCGTCGTTGCAACAAGAATGGAGAGCGATTGACAAGAAATTATAAACAATTTTCTTTATTAACGGAAGTACCTAGCATGAAACGTATGTTAAATATTTCAATGGAAACGTACTTTATGGGCGAACATCTATTCAGTTATAAATGCGCCAGACTAAATATCGTACCATTCCAAACAGTACGCACAGTTAACCAATTTGCTTGGTTGAACCTATGACATTGGCTAAAAAAAGCTATGAGGAATGCATAAAAATGCAACTGAGAAGGAGCAGAAATAAATGGGCCAACACAAAAAAAAAAAAAACAAAACAAAGATTGGAAAAATATGCATAACTGAAAAATTATACTTTTAGACTTTAGGAATTATTATAGACAAACATTCTCCCAGTTGTTTTATGTCACCTTATTAGTTTCTTGAAATTTTGTTTTTCTCTTTCTTCATTTCGCAAAAATCCAAATTTAATTCATATAATTTAAAAAAATTATTACAAACAAATCAATCAAAACAATCTATCCACATTGTTAATTAATAATTTTCCCACAAATAAAATTTAAATAAAAACTAAATGTACGAGTATGTGTAAAAATTTGTTTTTAAATAACAAAATACAAAGTAAAACATTCTAAATGTTAAAGTGAAAAAAAAAGACAACTTTGTGTAAATTTTGTTATTCGTTTAAAAAACAATTTTGATTTAAAAAATAAATTTTAATTGGTAAAACTAAAATCTTGTGATATGTATTCATAATTAGTAAAGTAATTTTCATTGGTATCTTCTCTAACTTTTACTTTAAGAGAATTTCTAGAACTAGAAAAGCAAATTTTTTTTATTTGACGTGCAAATTTTTTAATGTTTAAACATTTATAAGTATTCCTTCGAAAAACATTCTTCAAATTCAAAATAATATCGAAGTTATAGCCGAAAAAGAAGATAACTTTAAACGCTATATTCTGATATTGCCACTTGTTCCCAGAATGGTCGGGTCTACGTTCCGAAACCACTCGTCACCAGCAACGACCAAGTGTCGTTCAATACCTCCCAAAGAGACTTCAGAAGTAGGTCCCAGCGGGTTACAACAACAACTGTTACTAGTCTGTTAGACTAGTAACTGTTATTCCTAGTATTATGTAGGCCGGTATCTGTATCTAATAACTAACAGTTATTATTCGAAAGACAAAAGAATTCAAGACATTACCTGGTACGTCCCACATTGTTTTGAAACAGTATTTTGGTAAAAATAACTATTTGATTAGTTTAATTTTTAACTATTTTTTCCAATAAATATGGCCGTATGACGTTAATGGTGGCATGAATTAACATAACCCCGTAAAAAGCCTAATAACTAATTGACAATGCGTTAAGCGCGCTTTATGGAAAGTTCCTTCATCTTGTTGGAATTAATTAATTTTTGGTAACAAAAATTCAGTCAGCATGGCTCAATAGCGCTCGCCTTCACCGTAACGGCAGCACTAATTACTACATAACAAAAACAAAATGGTATACAGAATAACAACTGCTTCTGATTGTTATTGTAGATAACAAGATAAACACTCACCTTTAGGTTTTAATATTCACTCATTCGAAATCTATTAGTGGCGGTGGCATAACCGGGGGGGTGGGGATCGACTTTTCTGCTATGACGATATGATTTACATATAATCACTACCAAAATAATATCTGCTAGTATATCCAGCTCTTGGCACAATCCCGGTTATGCTGTTACTTCGTGGTGGGGGTATTTGTAACTTATTCGATTATTAACAAATAACCAAAACAATATTTTCCATTATATCCCTTCCTCGGTTCAAAACTCCGGCCGAGAGAGGGATATAACTTATTCGATTACGACAAATAATTACTTGTAGGAAATATTTATTTGATGTATTAGTTTATTCTTAGTATATGTTAGAAGGCAAATTGACATGGAAATGTCACACATGCGGAAAAGTTGGGGAGAGTTATAGTTACAGACCACCAATCGTGCCGAGTGAAAGATATTTGTTGCGACCCAATGCTCCTCCTAGGAGTTGAAGGATTTAATATATATATATGTTAAAGTTGTGTTTAATGTTAGGGTGGTTGATAAATGGCTTGAAAATGATCTGTTTATTGAATCAGATCATCAAGGAGTTTCCTTATTAAAGTTTTTAGGTACTTACCATCATATGAGTTCACAAACTTTGTTAAAAAAAAAAAACATTAATAATGCAAAATTTGGGGAAATGCAATTCTTTATTAAACTTTGGTTAACATAACATTTAGAATGTTAGTTATTTTTGTTAACAACGAGCTGTTGCATTTTTCGAGCACTTCCACCTAAGTTTGAACATTGTAATTATAATTATTTGTGATATTTGTATATAAGGCTCTTAACTGACAGGCCAATCTTACACAATTGTTGGCTGTTCTTTTTTTTGTGCTTTTATTTTTTATTTTACTTTTTTTTACATTTTATTATTTTGCGTTTTTTTTTACATTTTGTTTCTTACTTTCGTTTTACAAAAATATATAGGAATAACATTCATATTTCATTCTATCAAAGAAGGATGTGCAGCTATGAGTCGCGACTTCTATTATAAATTTCTTCTCTTTGTCAACCGGTCAGAGGTCAGGTCAAGGCGGCTTGATAAATTAAAATTAATCTGGGCATAAGTAAACTCTTCAGCAATTGCTGAACGCCTTTAAAGGAACGTTAATTGCTTCGATCAATTACGACTCGATTGATTGTACTCTCTTTACTTGTTACAAATATTGATGATTGATGATTGATGATACTCAAATTAAAATCGAACTCTCAATTTAGATGATGTTGAGATAGACTGATGGCGTTGGCGTTGGCGTTGTTCAGAACTGCACATCCCTTAACAATGGTTTTTTTTTAAATTACTTAAAACGATTTTTACTTTAATGGCATAAAATTTTTTTACATATTATAAATTTAGTTAAAGCGCTGCATCCTAGCATTTACAAAGAAGTTTCCTTCATAGAAGGCGTATACAACAGTATCTGTTGCTTGTTTACAATTGCCAGCAATGCTGTTGACGTTCGACATCAGACTCAGACTCAGACTGTCGTGCAGCAAAACAAAGTTGTTAAAATTCTTGGATTGTGAAAATTTCTTTCTTAGCACGACATATAGCACGATAGAGTCGAACCCTTCATCAACATTGCTAACATTACAATTAAACTTGATTTATTAAACACTTAAAAAAATATCAAAAAAGAAAAAACAAAAATTTACTTTATAATTTCAAATAAAAACTTTCTAAAAAAGTACATAAATAACTCATATTAATATCTATACTAAATTTATCTTCAATTTATTTAGTATCTCAAGCCCATCAGCGACAGAGGCTTGGCCAGTTTTCTTATATAAATTAATGTTGTCTTCATTTCTGACAGAATATTCTTGAAGAATCTTCAAGAACTTAACACATTAATAAATAATTTTTTTTTACGTTTTTTGCTTTAATTTTTTTTAAATATAAACTGAAGATAAATTAAAGTTCATTTAAATATTTTTTTTTGACTTTTGATTTTTACCTTAAAAAAACTTTTTTTTTTAGCTTTTAATTTTTATACTTTTTTTTGAACATTTTCACTCTTCATTTTTTAATAAAAAAATCTTGATAAAAAACTTGTATGAGTTTTCATTTCTTTGCTGTTGTTCTTCAGTTTTGCATAGCATAATTAATTGATAAATTAATTCTGTAATGAAGGGGGGTGTAATGACTTATTTTTTAATATATATTTTTTATTTTTTTTGTTTTTGTTACAACAGACAAACAATCCTTTCCTACAGTGTGTGTGCTGGACTGATCTATATATTTGATTCGACATTATTTTATTTCTTCTTTAGACGTCTATTATACGTGTTTATTTGAGGCATTACGATAACAGGTTGACAGATGAAAATGGTTGCCAAATTTCGAAATAAAAATCGATCTGGTTCTAACTGGACAATGACGTACTAGTCAGCTGCTTCAACTAAAGTGGAACCTGTTCAGTAGCACTACGATATCAATGCTGAAATACTAAGCAGACATGCTATGAAACGGAGTACCCTAAAAAGTGGAGGAGAAATTCATGTCTCACCTTCGTTGTCAAGGTCCATTTTTGGCCAACAGAAAATTAAAAATTTTCCGGATACATTTTTTTACCGACCTGAGACTTGCCAAGTTGTACATACTATGAAACTGAGTCTGCCCTTTAATAATTTTTGTCATATTGTGGCCCTAAAGAGGAAGAGAAATTCATGTCTCACCTTCCTTATCAAGGTCCATCTTTGATGAACAGAAGGTAAAAAATTTTTGGGATACAATTCTTACCGACCTGACAGAACCGTCGTTTTGTAAAATTAGAAACTTTATAGATTTGTTAAGTTGGTGCACTTTCACTTGAATGGGGGAGTTTGCCACCAAAAATAACTAGCAAGAAAAAACTCATAGAGGCTGTAATAATGTTAACTTATTATTATATTATCTCATAATAATTGTTAATAGTACTTAACAGTACTTACGCCTTTCTTTAAAATCGTAAAGAAGGCTGTAGTAATTTGCTCCTAAAAGGCGCAAATTTTGAAATACTGCGGCTCTCATGCCGGAGTTTGAACGGTCATATTCACGGTTGCCACTCGAAAATTTTTTCCTGTACCAAAATTGGTTTAAAAAGGTACCATTTCTGTAAAAAAAGGTCCAAAATTTTTTTGGACCTTTTTATTTTTTCGTTCTGTGTTTTTCATAGTGTTATAAATGAACAAAATATAAAATAGTGCAAAGTTGCACTTATAAAAAAGATTAATTGGAAATATCCACAATAAAGTTGGGTCGTCAAAAATGTACCATTTTTTGAACATGAGTACCAAACGAAAAAAAAAGTACCAATTTTGGTACTAAAGTACCTTAAGTGGCAACTGTGGTCATATTGTTTTTTCTCTCATTCTCAAATTTAAAATTTGCATTGAAAACAATAACAATTGTACTCGTGCCGTGCCCGAGACATTCTGCGTAACATGGCCCTAAGTAGTCAGTGAGAGCCCACATTCTCTACATATCGAATAATTCATACATATGGTAATGTGAAATAAATATTTAAATTAATTAAATTAAATTAAATAAATAAATAATATTTCATACATATGGTAATGTGAAATAAATATTTAAATTAAAATTAAATTAAATAAATATATTATAATATTATATATATACATTAGAAGAAAATACATATAATAAATAATGATCACATTTAATAAATAAATATTATTTTTAATTAATAAAAAAAAAAATAATAATAATAAAATGCAACAAATATTGCATAAAGAAACAGAATAGTATTCAAATTTAATAAAAATTAATATAATTAATAAATTCAAATATTCTACAGCTGGTTTATGATTTCGTGCTAATATAAACACAGCAAGTAAATTTGTTAATAAAACCTTTAAAACACAGCAAATTAACAAAATTCCAGCAAAATGTGCGAACATAACAGTTAAGTACGGCTTTGGGTCAATTGGTTAAGGAGCGCTAACTCTGAGCTTCAAATTTGGCAGGGCACGAGACCGATTTCTGGTACTTGCAGTCTCAAAAAAAATTATTTATGAATAATTAAATACAAGGTTTATTTTCAAGACCGCTGATGATGGGTATTTGGCAATACTCGAAACAGCTCTAGTTCACTACTTTTCGAAAAGCTCTTTATAAAATAAATAAGAAATAATTCTGAGATCAGTGATAATGGGTATTTAGTAATACTCGCCACAGCGGTATGATCAGTCAAAAATTCAAGTAAATAAAAATATTAAAAAAATTTTTTGTTGTTGCAATTTTGTTGTCATTTGTTGAGAGGTTGTTCGATAAAAAATCCCTCTATTGAAAACAATAGTTTGTATTAGATTATACCGATAGTATAAAATAGAAGTTTTTCAAGAAGTTTTCATTTGGTGCTTCCTCAAAAGTACTTTTGTATACTTTAAATTTTCTGGGCACGGTTAATCTCAAACACCGAATTTCCCACCATATCTGAAAATGTACCAATAGAACTCGAGGTTAAAAGCCGGAAGTGGCGTTGGATTGGACACGCACTCCGTACAGACAATACCGCCATTTTGAAAACCGCCTTTGTTTTCCCAAGGTTTCTCAAGGAAATAATAATAATATTTTGGGATTCAAGTGGAATAATATTCATAGACTATTTCGAAAAAGAGAAAAGAATATCAGACTACTATTGTATATTATTGGATCGATTGGATAAGGAAATCAAGAAAAAACGACCACATTTACTCATACGTCAATAAAAACCATGACAAAATGAAATCAATTACGGTACGAATAGATTCCTCACCCACCGTATTCTCCTGATATGGCTCCCAGTAAATATTACCTGTGTCCAAACTTGGCTCCAAGGTGGTTCCAGGGAACGAGATTGAAGTGGAATGGGAAGCTGAGCTATATTTTTGGTGACTTGATAAATCGTATTAATGAAAAGGTATCCAAATGTTAGACTGAGTGTATCGATATAAAAGGGGACTATATTAAAACATAAAATATAATTTTTATTACTTAGGTCGGATAGTATTTAGACCCAGGCAGTTGGTTCCAGTTTGGCGTTAAATTGACGTCAACAAAAAATTGAGGATGAAAAAAGAAAAATATGAACAAAAAGCACATGAGTAATTTAAGAAAGTAATAATAATGATAACAATAATAATAATAATAGTGCGGCTGGGATCTAAATAAAAAACCTGAAGCGACTGACTCAGAATGGGCGACTTTTAGGTCAGTGTCTGACTCCATATTAGGAGCGGCTGGACGATATACCTGGTAGTAGGTATAAAATACCACCTCGTGTACTACGAGGTCTGAACAAATAGTACACAATGCATCCACAAAATACTGTAAATCTAGGGAGATCGGATAACCCCACCGCGTCGGGATCGCATAACACTCGCGTGCAGGATTTGGTACCTGGGTCCTGTTCGACAAGTATGCCACAGAACAACAGAAATAGAACATCTTTGCAGTCCGGTGAATAGCATATACATCCCGATATACCTCTCACCGTGGCTAGCAGACCACGACAGCGCAGAAAATGGACTAATACTATAAATGAAGATTTATTACGCGCCTACTTTATAGCTACAAACAATGAAAGAGATATGACAGCATATCGAACTACACTATATACAATATTTGTTGGACACCATCCAGACTTTAATGTATCGGAACAGCGACTAGCGGATCAAGTACGGGTTATTCATAGAAACAATCTTATATCAGAATCAAGACGAAACGCTATCAAAGAATCGGTAACAGTAGTTAGTAATGATCAATCGACAGAAAGTGCAGAAAATGAGCAAGTGCAATTTGAATCAACTAATACTTCTACCAGCATACATGTACCTGGAACACGTAAAAATGTAAATACGATAGAAGTGGAAAATGAACAACCACCTTTTGCTTCAAATGTAAATTTAATTGATGTCGATGAAACCACGGATCAGCAGGAAGAAGTAAGTAATGAACAAATTAGACTTAGAAGTAATCAGCATAGCTTAAATAAGATTTTTGAACAACAATTTGACATTTACAGTAACCTTAACCCTCTTTTAAGGCCACGCATTCCGAAAATTAATAATAGTAAAAAGCCAAGTTTTCTTATTGAAACACTTAACAATGATGCGATCCTGACAAAATTGAGCAATTTGAGTACTTCGCAAGAATTACATACTATTGTATATGTATCAGCTATAACAATTGCTACTACAATGGGATGCAAGATAGGACAACCCAGAGAAGGAACACGAAGAGCTGCAATTTATGGAAATAAGAGTAATACGCTACGAAGAATACAAATTAAAAGTGATCATTTAAGAGGAGACCTAGAAAGAATAAATAATAGTATGGATGGATGTAAAAGAATGTAAAGAACAACTAATAATTGACCAAATAATATTGGAACAAGCAGCTAAGAAAAATAGAAACCTGCTCATGTGTTTTATTGATTACATGAAAGCTTTCGATAGTGTCCCGCATAGTTGGCTGATTGAAGTCCTGAATATGTACGGTATTCATTCAAATATTGTTAATTTTCTTGAACACAACATGGCGAGATGGCGAACAAACATAGAAATGTTCGCTCAAAATGGAGTCATACGAACAGATGAAATAAGTATTCAACAAGGAATTTTTTAGGGTGACTGCCTGTCAGCCTTGTGGTTTTGTATGGCGCTCAATCCGCTAAGTAATCTCTTAAGGAACACAAAGTATGGCTTCAAAATTAAAGGCAATTCTCGAGAATGTAAAATAAATCATCTCATGTATATGGATGATTTAAAGATATATGCTTCGACGCGAGAAACATTAGATAAGCTTATTAAAATAGTCGAGAACTTCAGTAATGACATTAAAATGAAGTTTGGCATTGAAAAATGCAGAAAAATCAGCATTGTTCGTGGAAAAATCGTTAAATTCGAAAATTTTGAGCAAAACGAATCGATTATTAAAGTCATGGAAGAAGACGAACTGTACAAATATCTTGGTGTATCTCAAAGCAGAAGAATAGCACACAAAGCTGTAAAAGATAAAGTATATAGTGAATTTAAAGGACGTATTCATAAGACAGCCAAGACGAATCTGCAGGGTAATTGTTTGATAAAAGCCATCAATACTTTTACTATTCCCATTCTGATTTATTGTTTCGGAATAATACAATGGACAACGACTGAGATACAAGCGATGCAGCGAAAAATACGAA
>NW_024032305.1:0-10899 GCF_002237135.1 Teleopsis dalmanni | reverse complement strand
ACAATAAAACACGCTTTCAGTTGCAACATAAATCAAAAAGATAGATTTTGTCTTCACCACAGAAAATTAAATCAAAAATGAAAAATATTATTTCTTTTAAAACACTTATTTTTCAAAAAATGAAGATAAGAAATGTTAAGATATGTATTATAATGCATAATTGTAAAATATCAACATAATTTTTCAATTATATCATAGAAATTTCATTAAAAATAAAGAATTTTTTTTAGTTCATACATTTATATTCCGAAATAAATTTTTGTGCAAAAAAGGCAGAGAAATCACCTATACATCTTCATAAAGATGAAGAATTTTACCTTTTCAAAAAGCTAAAAGTGTTAAAAATCGTACGTACAGTTTTTTGTATTCATTTTTTAAAAATTTGTCTATTTTTTACTAAAAAATTCAATTTATTTAATAAATAAATTATGTCACAGCGCCAAAAGCGGAATAAAATCAAAGTAGATGGGTTGATTAATCTATATTTTGAGAGGGAAGATAAATAAATAGATATTTAATAACATGGTATTTATTAACATACTTCATAATATCATGGATAGTACAGGTCATAGTACTATCTTCACTGCCATACATATTAATACCATTTGCACTAACAACAACTATAGTTCGGCTACTGCCGGTGTTTACTCACCTCATAATAGGCAAAACTCATATCAAAATACATATATGAGACTAGTATAAAATTTCATCAAAAATCAAATTTATAATAATTTGGAAAAAGTTGTGCATGGCTTGCACACAAAGTCAATCATATATTTTAGAAAAAGTGTATACAAAAAGCAAAGACTATTTCTTTGAATTTGTGTGTCCATTCAAAACTAAACAATACTTCTTCGTGTTTAACTACTATTGAACGCCCTTTCCTCTCTATTTCCTCTTAATCCAAAAGAAACCAAATTTTGTAAATATCCAAACAAAAATTTGCACTTCACTGATTGCCCTTTCGTGTTAATGCAGCAAAACGATCGAAGCATAAGTTCGCAAAACAGAAAATTGTCAACATATAAATCACACAAGCACCCAAACTTGCAATATGAATAGAAAATATAGCAACAATTTCTATACTATATCAAACACCTTCTCATACGCACATTCAACAGCTCTTTCGTGTGTTTCGAACACTTAAGATCATTGTGTTATACACAGCTTTGGTTTGTTTTAATCAAAGAAGATAAAGAAAAGAAACTGAGAGGAAATTTTGAATAATGGTGCCTCTTTGTGTAATATCGCAAAGAAAATCTCTTTTACTTATTTACCATACCAGAATTGTCAAATATTAAAAACGGTGTGGCTTATAACTTAAATATTTACTACATTTGTGGTTGCATATTAGCATGTAGCCATTTCTTCTAATTAGAAGAAATAGTATAAATTATTGTTCTTGGAAAATCCATTGTATATATTAATACGATTATAATGAGTAAATATAGGCATGATTTTTTATATCAGTTTTACTTCAATTTACATAAAAGTTTTAAATGCGCTATATAAATCAAATATAAATGAAGAATTGGTGAACTAAAATCAATAGTAAATATAAAGTAGCTATTATTGATATATGTAAATATGTATATATAATTAGTCATGAAATTGTTTTAATAAAGTTAAAAAAATTGTATCGTATTTATTAAAATAAAAGTTCTTTTAATCATGTTGCACATATACGTACTATATTTATATATATGCTGAGCATCTAATAGAAAAGTTAGTATGTGTTCATACATTTCGAGTATTAGGTAGCATTGTTTTAATAGTTTGTTTTAAAAAGATTAATATTAATATAATTTTTTAAAATTCAAATAAGTTTGGTGTATTGTAATACAATTTTTGCTTGTGCATCAAATTTTTTCAATATAGAAAATCGGAAAAATGTATATACTGTTTACTACTACATATTTTTTGTAGTTTTAAGCAATCCTTTCAGTAAGGTGAAATGTTTTTTGTATATGAAATTCAAGAAATTCTTAACTAGTTAATAACAACATTATAAACAATAAGGATCAATTTCATCGCATAGTGTTAGAAGAAATATTAAATATATAAGCATTTTCCGCACCACCTAAGAGGTATGCTTGCTGGCGTGTTACCGAGTTTTAGGTGTTTAGGTGTTCCACCAAAATATTTTATTTAACAAATATACAATTTTATGTAAATACAATTTAGAATAACTTAATATATACAAAATAATATTACTATTTTAAAAATATTTAATATGAAACCAAAAATAATAAGGAACTATTAAATTAAAGATAAATTATAAATAAATTTAATAAATTATAAAATTAAAACTAAAATATTTTTTGTTTAAGCAAAAAATCACTTAAAGAGTATGAACACTTTTGTGCTGTTTATAAGTGTTGAAAGCATAATTGTTTATATTTAAAATTCGACACTTTATTATCTCGATTGAAATATTTTAAAATGAAGTAAATTCTTACTTTAATGACAAAAGATAGAAGAGTTTCAATTTTGCAATTAGAGCAACATATATAGGGATGAACGTTTTCTAATTTATTAAATAAATGTTGCGCTAAACCTAATTTATAGCAATTGTTATCGAACTGATCCGAAAATTGTGATTCTAATTTTTCAATATATGTATATATAATAACAACACTCAATCAAAGTATAATTAATAATATTAATTTCTCTTCAGGATTTTTCCTTTTTTATAATTATTAGTATATTATGGAAGTTTCTAATGTGTTAATACATTTATATATTTACTTTATTCTACAACAATAAATTGCGTTATTTTTAATTAATAATATACCTTCGATAATCGTTTGGAAAAATATAGAGATGTTTGAAATTTAAACATCCAAGTACGCACTTCCGTTTCAATTGTAAATAAATTTTAATTAACTAATAATTCATATATTTTTCTGGTATAATTACCTTTTTTTAATGCTTTTATAATTGAAAACAAATTCCGCCTTATTTTTCTTTTAGTAATGTGGTATTTGTGCACTTAATTGCAACTTTGGCGCATTTTCTCGTAACGGATTTTTAATGTCAAAAAACCAAAACAAACAACGAAATTTCTCAGAAACCTCTCTTACTTTAGCAAATATCGTGGTGAGTAGGGACCGGGTGGGCAAAGTATCAGGGTCCGGGTGGGGAAAATATTCACGCGCCATTATGTAGCATTAGGCTTTTTGTTATTGTACTGCGTAATATTTTCACCTCATTACACAAAATTTTTGAATATTTTTTGAAAAATCCAGAAAAATTTATACACAATTTTTCGAGTAACTCTCAGTTTCTTTTCTTTATCTTCTTTGGTTTTAATTGTTCTATAATTCAAAGCTGATTGTGCTTTTAGCTGGCTACTCGAGCTGGCTACCATGAAATCAAAGGGAGTAATTTTTTTGTTCTGCATTCGCAATCTGTGTTTTATTTGTCTGTGGTATAAGTATCTTCTTTGAAGTATCTTCTTATATGTACTTCGATTATCCAATTAGATTAATCGTTTTATATTTTAAACAAATGCCTTTAATAAATATGTATGTTAAAAAGTTAAGCAAATGTTTTATTTTTAAATAAATTTGTATTAATGATTATGAATTATTAAACTATAACATTGTGCACTATTTCTGCATGTAGGGAAAATCTTTTAAAGGACAAACCAGCATACATACAAATTAAGAGTCAATATTATTTAACTCAAGTGATTTAAATTACGAATTATTTTTATAATTAAATCGCTTTATTTCGAGCATAGAAATTTTTATAATATGTTCAACTCAAATTATTTAAAAAAAAATCGATGCAATCATCACCATTCACCGTTCCTGGCAACTTCTCTACCAATTATAAAACCCCCTTCACAATACTTCGTATTTCGATGCACTAAAAAAAATTAATAGTAAAATTTTATGAAATATTTTCAATTTAAATAGTGTACAATTTTTTATTACATTTATTTATTCAAAAATTATTTTAAATGAAATTGAAAAATATTTAACAAAACAGTAAACATATATAAACATTTACTTCTTCTATATTAATTCTTTTTGTGAATGGCGATTTAAATAATTGGCAAAAACAATTATTTAAATAATAGAATTACTTTACAAAATTTGGTATTTTAGGTATTTAGGAAACATGCTAGAAGATTGAGAAATGATGAAAAATGGTACCTTAACGATGATCAATTAGAAGTGGTTAATAATTATAAATATTTAGGAATAAATATGAAATATAACGCAAAATTCGATAACCACTTAAACGAGAAGTTAAAGGAAGCTAAATTGGCTATTAATTGTACCTGGATAAATGTCTTCGGAAATCCGAAAGTGTCACTGCCCGTAAAATACAAAGTTTTTGAAGCCACAGTTAAGTCAGTTCTAAATTATGCAGCGCAAATCTGGGGTGTTGATAAATATGACGCAGTAGAAAAATTGCAGACATTTTATATAAAGAGAACGTTTCGTTTGCCGAAAAATACCCCAAATTATATGGTGCATTTAGAAACTGGTCTACCGACGCTATATACCCAAACATTAAAATTGCATTTTGATTACATCAATCGTGTTAGGAATTTGCCAGACAATAGGATTCAAAAAACATTAGCACAGTACATAATAAATGAAAAAACATTATTTTTTGAAAAATGGTCAAATCTGGCATCCGAGTTAAATATAACTAATGATTTGAGTATTAATGAAAACTGGAAAATGTGGCAAAAAAATATAATAACGAAACTAAGTATTGAAGAACGTAGAAATTTTGTAGAAACGGCAAGAAACAGTATATCGATAGATGCATATAGTAAGTTGAATTATGATCTAGGTGTCAATAAATACTTTCACGAGCAATATGACCTAGAAACAATAAGGACAATCTTCAAAACCCGCGGCGAGCTCCTACGATTGTGCTACGTGCCGCACGAAAGTCTAGACACGCTGTGCACGATATGCAACCTTAAATTGAAAGGCGATGTTATAAACTTAGTGGGCGAATGCCCAATTTTTAAAGAACATAGATTGCTGTACTTCGGTAAATCCGCGCTCGATGTCAATGAAACCATACGATTACTGAATGGCCCCAACTGGAGATTGTTAACGGCGTTTATTAAAACTACATTTAAATATAGGCAAAATATTATTAATGAAGATTTTTAAATTAACTTATATAAAATATATTATTTTTGTTAAAGTAATTTAATTTAACTTTTACGTTGTATTGAGATCATAAGTAAGAATATCTTTTTAATATTTATAAAAATTGGATTAATTAGTTATTAGTTAATTAGCTATTAGATTAATCTAAACTTCCGGCAGACGGCTAAAATGCCATAGCTGTAAGCTTTATGTATATTTATTATAATTATATGTATTATAATTATTATATAACTTCGATGTAATATAATAACTTTAAAATGAAGTAAAAATAAAGCTATTTAAACTGCTTTTAATGTACTTGATTCTATCAAACATATATTATTGTAAAGTATTGATTTATATAATTTTATAAACAGATTTGATTTGTAGATAAACATAACATTAATTTTAACCAACTTTCGTCATTAATATTACTTAACTTATTTAATATACCAAAATGAAAAATAGTAATATTCCTTTTGAAAAGGATATAATACTGGAGCCCTAAAAAAACAAAATTTGACATAAGCTTGGTGAAATAACATGCATTGAATACGTGTTACCAAAATGTTATAAAAAATGAATTTTCGGCAAAAATTTCTCACGTAATTCTCAGAGAGCAGAGTTTCTTTTCTTATACAGATATTTTTTGATATAGACGATGCTCCATGTATGCAGACCAAGTATTCGTGCTATGTATACTATCGCGCTGTATATATTCAAGTATGAATACCAAATTTCGGTCTGAGCATTTCTTATAATTTGAGAATATTGGTGAGCGTCGGACGAGCAAAGATCGCAGAAAAAAATTATTAATTAGTGACAAAAAAAAAAAGTAATTGAAAAAATTGCTAGACATTCATTTTCGTTAAAAGAAGCAAATTTGAAAAGAACTGCTACAAACAATTATTAAAGAAGTTTATATATTTAAAAAACTATTGTGTGAATAAAAATATATAATTTAAAAAATTTTTAATTTTTGAAATTTAACAATTAAAAATAAAAAATATAATTAATTAATTCAATTATTCTACAGCTGGTTTATGATTTCGTTCTAATATATAAATACAGCAAGTAAAATTGTTAATAAAAACTTTCATAGCAAAAGTAACAAAACTCCAGCAAAAATATGCGAACATAAAAAGTCAAGTACGGCTTTTGGATCAGTTGGTTTAGGTGCGCTGATTCTGAGCTTCATATTTCGCAGGACCCGAGTTCGATTCCTGGTACTTGCAGTCTCAAAAATAATTATTTACGAATAATTAAATATAAGAATTATTTCCAAGACCACTGATGAAGGGTATTTGGCAATACTCGAAACAGCTGTATGGTCAGCCAAAAATTCAATTAATTAAAATAATTTAAAAAATAAATTTTTGTTGTTGTTTCACTTCTGTTCGAAAACCTCTTTATATATAATTTTAAAAAATTAAATTAAAAATAATTTTAGTTTTGAGAACTTATATAAGAAATTATGTTTAATTCTAAGAAACATGAAATATTTATATAACAAAATCACTCATCACCTCAACTTTTTCAGTTTTGATTATTCTATTGTACTCTGTACTTGCTCCACTGTTGTTATGACGCTGTAGAAAACAAATCGAAATGCAGTATAAAAACCTGAGCGTAGATAGCAACAATACGCTGAGAGGACCTAGCCGGAATTGGAACACGAAATATTTCTCAGTTTATTAATTTGTCAAAATTAGCCAAATTTAAGTTTCTTTACCAAATAAGAAATACGATTTAGATAGTAAATTCAATAATATTTCATTTGGTATATACCTCATAACTGTATGTTGCGTAATAGCAGACATATTCAGAAAATAAAAGAATCAAATTTTTTGAAAAAACTGACTTTACTTAAAAAATTATTAAAAAAACAACCAGTGACCGCAGAGACATGCAGAGAATATTCATCTAAAAGACAATAAAACAAGCTTTCAATTAAAGCAAAAATTATATTGTACGAGCAGAATTTTTAAAAAATCGCATTAAATCTTGATATCGAAATTGCTTTAATATCATCCAAATCAAAAAACTAAAAATGAGGTCTGTTCAAATATACATCAGAAAACATAATTTTAGAACCTCAATAACATATTTCAATTTTATCATAAAAAATTGATTAAAAATAGCTTTTATTTTAGCTTACTTTACTGTAATCATTATATCCTCGTGAACAAAAATGGCAGAGAAATGGCATTAATTTTTTTCTACAGACAAGAAAATTTCCATTTGAAAAAGTCAAAAACCATAAAAATCGTATACACAGTTGTCCATTTTTTACCATAAATCCAATTATTTGAAAAATAACCTCCACCCTCAGCGCCAAATACGAAGCAAACTCATAGCAGACGAGCCAGCGCCATCTAAATTTCAAGTATAAATATTATGTTTGTGTTTTTTTACGCAAGTATTGCGAATGAAAGAATTAATGAAAAATTGAAAAGAAAAAGGGACTTTCTTATCTAAAAATATTAATTTAAAAAAAAACTACAATGAAGATCCAAATGCACACGAAAACCTTAAAAGACAATAAAACACGCTTTCAGTTGCAACATAAATCAAAAAGATAGATTTTGTCTTCACCACAGAAAATTAAATCAAAAATGAAAAATATTATTTCTTTTAAAACACTTATTTTTCAAAAAATGAAGATAAGAAATGTTAAGATATGTATTATAATGCATAATTGTAAAATATCAACATAATTTTTCAATTATATCATAGAAATTTCATTAAAAATAAAGAATTTTTTTAAGTTCATACATTTATATTCCGAAATAAATTTTTGTGCAAAAAAGGCAGAGAAATCACCTATACATCTTCATAAAGATGAAGAATTTTACCTTTTCAAAAAGCTAAAAGTGTTAAAAATCGTACGTACAGTTTTTTGTATTCATTTTTTAAAAATTTGTCTATTTTTTACTAAAAAATTCAATTTATTTAATAAATAAATTATGTCACAGCGCCAAAAGCGGAATAAAATCAAAGTAGATGGGTTGATTAATCTATATTTTGAGAGGGAAGATAAATAAATAGATATTTAATAACATGGTATTTATTAACATACTTCATAATATCATGGATAGTACAGGTCATAGTACTATCTTCACTGCCATACATATTAATACCATTTGCACTAACAACAACTATAGTTCGGCTACTGCCGGTGTTTACTCACCTCATAATAGGCAAAACTCATATCAAAATACATATATGAGACTAGTATAAAATTTCATCAAAAATCAAATTTATAATAATTTGGAAAAAGTTGTGCATGGCTTGCACACAAAGTCAATCATATATTTTAGAAAAAGTGTATACAAAAAGCAAAGACTATTTCTTTGAATTTGTGTGTCCATTCAAAACTAAACAATACTTCTTCGTGTTTAACTACTATTGAACGCCCTTTCCTCTCTATTTCCTCTTAATCCAAAAGAAACCAAATTTTGTAAATATCCAAACAAAAATTTGCACTTCACTGATTGCCCTTTCGTGTTAATGCAGCAAAACGATCGAAGCATAAGTTCGCAAAACAGAAAATTGTCAACATATAAATCACACAAGCACCCAAACTTGCAATATGAATAGAAAATATAGCAACAATTTCTATACTATATCAAACACCTTCTCATACGCACATTCAACAGCTCTTTCGTGTGTTTCGAACACTTAAGATCATTGTGTTATACACAGCTTTGGTTTGTTTTAATCAAAGAAGATAAAGAAAAGAAACTGAGAGGAAATTTTGAATAATGGTGCCTCTTTGTGTAATATCGCAAAGAAAATCTCTTTTACTTATTTACCATACCAGAATTGTCAAATATTAAAAACGGTGTGGCTTATAACTTAAATATTTACTACATTTGTGGTTGCATATTAGCATGTAGCCATTTCTTCTAATTAGAAGAAATAGTATAAATTATTGTTCTTGGAAAATCCATTGTATATATTAATACGATTATAATGAGTAAATATAGGCATGATTTTTTATATCAGTTTTACTTCAATTTACATAAAAGTTTTAAATGCGCTATATAAATCAAATATAAATGAAGAATTGGTAAACTAAAATCAATAGTAAATATAAAGTAGCTATTATTGATATATGTAAATATGTATATATAATTAGTCATGAAATTGTTTTAATAAAGTTAAAAAAATTGTATCGTATTTATTAAAATAAAAGTTCTTTTAATCATGTTGCACATATACGTACTATATTTATATATATGCTGAGCATCTAATAGAAAAGTTAGTATGTGTTCATAAATTTCGAGTATTAGGTTGCATTGTTTTAATAGTTTGTTTTAAAAAGATTAATATTAATATAATTTTTTAAAATTCAAATAAGTTTGGTGTATTGTAATACAATTTTTGCTTGTGCTTCAAATTTTTTCAATATAGAAAATCGGAAAAATGTATATACTGTTTATTACTACATATTTTTTGTAGTTTTAAGCAATCCTTTCAGTAAGGTGAAATGTTTTTTGTATATGAAATTCAAGAAATTCTTAACTAGTTAATAACAACATTATAAACAATAAGGATCAATTTCATCGCATAGTGTTAGAAGAAATATTAAATATATAAGCATTTTCCGCACCACCTAAGAGGTATGCTTGCTGGCGTGTTACCGAGTTTTAGGTGTTTAGGTGTTCCACCAAAATATTTTATTTAACAAATATACAATTTTATGTAAATACAATTTAGAATAACTTAATATATACAAAATAATATTACTATTTTAAAAATATTTAATATTAAACCAAAAATAATAAGGAACTATTAAATTAAAGATAAATTATAAATAAATTTAATAAATTATAAAATTAAAACTAAAATATTTTTTGTTTAAGCAAAAAATCACTTAAAGAGTATGAACACTTTTGTGCTGTTTATAAGTGTTGAAAGCATAATTGTTTATATTTAAAATTCGACACTTTATTATCTCGATTGAAATATTTTAAAATGAAGTAAATTCTTACTTTAATGACAAAAGATAGAAGAGTTTCAATTTTGCAATTAGAGCAACATATATAGGGATGAACGTTTTCTAATTTATTAAATAAATGTTGCGCTAAACCTAATTTATAGCAATTGTTATCGAACTGATCCGAAAATTGTGATTCTAATTTTTCAATATATGTATATATAATAACAACACTCAATCAAAGTATAATTAATAATATTAATTTCTCTTCAGGATTTTTCCTTTTTTATAATTATTAGTATATTATGGAAGTTTCTAATGTGTTAATACATTTATATATTTACTTTATTCTACAACAATAAATTGCGTTATTTTTAATTAATAATATACCTTCGATAATCGTTTGGAAAAATATAGAGATGTTTGAAATTTAAACATCCAAGTACGCACTTCCGTTTCAATTGTAAATAAATTTTAATTAACTAATAATTCATATATTTTTCTGGTATAATTACCTTTTTTTAATGCTTTTATAATTGAAAACAAATTCCGCCTTATTTTTCTTTTAGTAATGTGGTATTTGTGCACTTAATTGCAACTTTGGCGCATTTTCTCGTAACGGATTTTTAATGTCAAAAAAACCAAAACAAACAACGAAATTTCTCAGAAACCTCTCTTACTTTAGCAAATATCGTGGTGAGTAGGGACCGGGTGGGCAAAGTATCAGGGTCCGGGTGGGGAAAATATTCACGCGCCATTATGTAGCATTAGGCTTTTTGTTATTGTACTGCGTAATATTTTCACCTCATTACACAAAATTTTTGAATATTT
>NW_024032304.1:0-10903 GCF_002237135.1 Teleopsis dalmanni | reverse complement strand
TCCGAAGAGATAGATTGTCGACTTTCCTTAGAAGCAGAAGAGACTTATAGTCACATTCTATGTGACTGCCTAGACTTGATATGGGCCAGAAGGAGGTCACTAGGTCGAGAACTACCCTCCTCTTCTGACATTAGGAGGACCTGAACGGCCGACATTCTAACCTTCATTCGAAGGCGGAATGTCTTCTGTTCGGTTAGGGCCTGTTTAGCGTAAAAGATTGAAATATCCCAATTTTATTTTATTACAAATTGTATTTATCTAAAACTAATTTCAATTATAATGCAATAATATTATACAATAATAGAAACTGATTTATATATAAGACATGTATATAAATACTTATTAAGCCGTGTTTGTGTGACTTTCTTTGAGGCACATTGTTTCTCTTCACATCTGTAAGAGTAGGAGTTTATATCCAATATATACGTAAGAGGATTAGGATGATTTAAGAATCTTTGATTTAATGATTTTCAATAATTTTGAATGTTTGTTTGTCAGATAAGGTGGACTGTTTATTATAGTTTTTGATTTTTTAATTTTTACATTGAAATCTTTGCAAAAATTTTTCATTAAATATTACTACAAGTTTGTTGGGTGTGAAACTGTATCTTTCTTTAAAAAGTCATTTTTCATGCAAAAGTGAAAACATATGACAATTATTGGCATTACCGTAAAAAAATTTTGTTACTATAACATTTAAAATATAGATATGTGGTACTAGTTAGATCAACATATATGCATTTTTATTGAAATTTACTGAATAATTGACTAATTCTATAACTTAAAATTCTTCTTTGAAAAATTCATTCAACTATGCAACAATGCATGTTGAATATTTTGAGTATCTGTTGCAGACATGGTTCTAGTTATTTTGTAATATAAACTTACTTTTTGATTCAAACTTTAAAGAAATGGTTTGAATGGTTTGAAGAACTCAGTTTGAATGGCAAGTTATCATGAAAGTATTACTCAAAGAACTGAAATGTTTCAGATAAACGCCTTTCACTGTAAACTGAATGCTCACTTACATTTATTCAAATTATTGATTTTCAACGAAAATTTCAAAGGATCAATTTAAATATGTGTGTATTCAATTATTTTACACATCATTTCACAAAAATTTTATTACTTTGCATTGCACCACATATTGCAGTTTGCCGTTTGCAGTTTGCAGTTTGCAGTACATGCACAATATATTCCAACCAACCAATAAAAATGTACAATAACATAAATTTCCTGTAAAAGTACCACTAAACACATCCTGTTTATGCATCGGTAAGCGCACACAAAATAATTTGGTATCATAACAATTTGGTCACAAATGCTAGCATATCTCATATTTGCATACGAAATTATTTCCATTTCCTCTTTTTCCAGTTTGATTGAGCAACGAGATCGTGACCGCCTTTTGGATATAGTATTAGGTGCCTGTAAGAATTATTTGCGTTTCAATTTGGAATCCGCTTTTGCTGAACGTATGGAGGATATGTCAGCAAAATTGACGGATAACGATTTAAGAAATTTATTCTATGGTAATTACATCGAACCAGATGCAAATCCTCGCATATATGATGAAGTTGAAAACTACAATAAATTGGAGAAGCTAATGACGTACTATTTGCATGAGTATAATGACTTTTCAAGCACACCAATGGATTTAGTACTATTCCGTTTTGCTATTGAACACATATCAAGGTATTATAAAACTAAAAAAAATAACAAAATTTTTAATATAATGTCTTAAATGTCCTAGAGTGTCTCGTGTTTTGCAAATGCCGCGTGGTAATATTTTGATGGTTGGTATGGGTGGTTCTGGTAGGCGCAGTTCCTGTAGACTTGCTTCAAGCATTGCTGAGTGCAAATTAATGACTGTACAAGTCACGAAAACTTATACGCAACAAGACTGGAGAGATGACTTAAAGAAAATTTTAATGACTTCTAGTTTCAATCGAAATCATACCGTTTTTCTATTTTCGGATGCACAGGTAAATATTTCAATAATTTACTTAAATATATATATAAATTTTTTTGTGAAAAAACAGCTGCATGGATTATAATCTGTATATAGGGTTTATTACAATCTGTATATATCATGTATATAGGGTATTTTTTAAGAAATTTAGAATACGATGCAAAGATACACAAACTCAATAAACGAGATATATATTTTGAAATATAATTTTATGGCATATAAAGAAAACCGATTTCGCCAATTAGTCATTACAAAAACATCTTAAACACTTCATGTTGGAGACCCAGTTGTGCGTAAATCTTCGGAATATTTAATACTTCATTTTATGAATAACGCGCTCAATATTTTCTTCTAAAATAGGAATTTATGTTGACTTGCCCACGTTGGCCACTCGCTTCTATACTTTCCCAAACAAAGATAAACAGTATTAAATCTCACGATATTAAACGCCAAGTAACAACTACATTATTGGAAATTCAAATCTGTCGTATAATAAATCTTCAAAGTTAAACAAGTAGCACAACAGTGTTAAGAGCAAAAATCATCCAAAAAGATATTCCCGATATATTAAAAAATAAATCATTTTACATGGTACTTTTCCGTATGGCACTGATATTGGCAAATTGATTTCTTTTTTATAAAATTATTTCGTCCTAATTTTGCATTCATTACCATTAATACTTCCGCAAAAAATTTTTTTCTGGCAGTAAATCACCCGATCCATGCTAAGTAGATATGAAGGGAGCACAATAGACCCGATGGTCGCAGTTTCACATTTCCTTACAATTATAAATAAATAGTATTAAGTAGACAACAGTACATTGCTGAAGACAGAAATTCAGAGTGATTAAAAGTGAAAGCTTAACACCACTGGGTCCCTAATATATGTATTAAAATACTGCGCCGTTAAACAACCAATTGGAACTCCACGAATTCCATCAGTATTAATTGATGCTATATATTACTATATACTTTCCCGTGACATCAATTTTACACCTGCAGTCGGCTGCCAAAAGTGAAACTCACTCATTTTACTACTAATAATATTCCAAACAGTAATGGGAAGGTGTCCTCAGTGTCTGACCACTTCACACACACCCATGCATTCCATCATACTCATGTCACAAATTACTACAATTAAGATAAGAACACACGATGATTGTTAACCAGTACAGCCCCATACTTATCAATTCTTGCCAGATTTTATAATTTTTGAAAACAATATAGTTATCGAGGACATGTTTTAATAACGATTTATCAACCAACTTATAACACATAGCACAGTCTCGTTTAAACCAAAAATGGTCCAGAGCACATTCACTAATACAATAAAAATTAATCATTGGTCAAGTCACTGGTACAGGCGGCACTTCCGATTGTCTTCATTTTTAATAATGTATGGTCTAACAATGTTCCTAACCCATAAACACCCCCAAACAGTTTATTTTTTAAGGTACACCAGTAGCCAATGGATCGCGTTTGAATATACAAAGATTTAGCAAAAGTGAAACTTATAGCACCACTGTGTTATGTAAAACTTTTTTACTGAAAATTTATTTGGGATGCTTATATATATAATTTATACATCCTCCTTGAATGTTATCTCGACATAAATATTAATAGAATTATAATGGAAGCTGATAGATTAGTTATCAAGGAATTAAGTGCCATTTTATATAAAATAATATGTACTAAAAATAAGCACCGACGAATTATGTTTTATAATCATTCTTAAAAATTCTATTTTGGGCTTCTTTTTCTTCGCCAAAAATCACTCAATAAATAAACTGCTTAAGTTCTATTAGCACATTGATTTCGTGCCATATTAATTAATTCACTTATTTTATTAACTCATTAGTCTGAAATTAAATTATAAGCATTCAATATTATTAATGTTTATTATGAATCTGTCAATTCGTATGATAATAAATGAAGTTATCAATGAATTTTCCCAAATGGGTTGATGCTGTCGATTTTTGTTAGAAAATTCTTGACTTTTCTGACCTAATTTGGGCAAATTTGCTATAAGGAATATGATATGAATGAATATTAGTAATACTATTAACATAACACACAAGTAAATTTAATTAAACACCTACTTTGGACTACCACAAAATAACAAGAGAATCAAGTCCTACATGTGTAAGTTCCCTTCACGAACAAATTTTCATTGTTTATTTAAGGAAGTCATAATTAAGTTTCTTTCATTGGCATTTACTACAGTTACTATACAACACTATGATTGCAAATATCAGATATGCACGTATATACAACCTAATAAACTTAATAATCTATTCACATACGTATATTTTAGCGTACATTTAAAGAGCGTACCCTTACAATACTAAATATTATTAAATTTATTGACAATAACGAATTTTAAGGCTCCAATTTAATTTATGGAACAATATAAATTAATTTTACACTGCATTTCATATGCAAATAAATTAAGCAAAGGAAATATTATAACTTTGAGAACTTATTGTAAATAAACATGTAGACAAGATGTTAACAAGATATTTCAATCGAGTTACATATAATGCATCATGCATATGCATAAGAATATGACCAGGCTACAGATATACGTACAAAGAGGAGCGATGATTGTGCTTCCATTTAAAAGCAATTTAGCAATTAACAAATAAATTTTATGCAAATATTAAAAATTATAATGAATTTGTCCTTTCCGGAGTGTAGCCCAAGTCTACAGTTAACTTAAGCTTTGCCTTCAGCAGTCAATAATAATAATTAATTTTATCAGTGAACTAACTTATAGTATTTCTTTGATTATACATCCTGCCCAAATAATATTACACTGTTGCACATAACACCTGTGTATTACAGACTAGATGTGAATTCAAGTACAAAGATATGTTACTGTGTCGTTTGTTTGATATCTGGAAGGGGACAAATGTACTTATTATGGATTAGTATTCTACGATATTCATGCACAAGTGACCGATATGCATATTAGCATTATACAAGTAAGCCATCTAAGGCTTGTATTTGCGCACATATACATCATTTCATACATCATTTCAGTTTTAATTTGATTTTAATTAATTTTACTCACTAAATTTTGCAAATGTTCCATTTAATGTTTATTGTATTAGTACACAGGCAACACCTACTATATGAGCTGGTTAAGGAAACCATTTCCATTTATTGCAGTTATACATCATACACAGATGCAATTCTTAGTTCTAAAGGCTCTCATTATCAGAACTTCTTAATAATTAATTCAAATTCCAATATATGAAAACTTCTCAATATTATTGATATACGTATGAATTGAATACATTACTGCGATATATAAAATAATAATTAAATTATTGAACTGACGGATGTTGTAGCACATAAATCCTAACTTTGGACATAATAAATTGATACCTGTGACATGCAATTAGATTTATGTTATTTTTAATATTGGTAATGCATCCTTTGATGCAGTCTTATACAATGATACTATCATCCAATATGTGCATATTTGTTACATTGATCCATTGATACGGTTATATACAATAGTTTAATAAGAATTTTGGCGAAGATGTCAAGACGATAATAATGACATGTTGTGTAGTTCAAAATTTTTATCAATATTTAATTTATTTATAATAATTTAAATGAAATATAAATATAAATTAATTAATTATTTTATCTAAATATTAAATAATATCTCCATGGGCTATGCTTTGCAAAAAATTAAAGCAACTTATGGAAATGATAATTTATAAATTACTTCTTTTGTTTTCAGTAGTATACATTGACTTATTTATTTTAAATAATTTATTAAAATATAAACATTACATCAAGAGAGAAAAAAAGATAGGAGCTAACTACCTGAGTGTTAACTGGTTAAAGTTTAGAAGTCTGCACTTCAAATGATAAATACTGCATTAATTGCTGTTGACTTTTATTTTCAATCTTTTATAGTTTTATATGTACTAAAACTTAAACGTTTCTAATTACACTAGTTTACAGCCAAAAATTTCCAAAGACGAGACTTATATTTCCTATAGGGAAATTTTCCGTAGAACTCGAAAATCATAACGATTTTTTTTTCCTATGTACCGTTTTCGAGATATCTGCAAAAAACCGTTATTTTGACTTTTCTCAAAACATCACCCTGCATATTCCCTCATAGCTTTTTTTCTGAAGTTATCTCGGTAGATTATTATATATCAAATTAAAGGTGAAACTTGTACCAATATTTTGAGTTACATAATGTTAATGTAACTTACTTAGTTTCGCTGCTATACCTAGAAATGTACAGATGAAAAATGTTTTTTTTACGCTTTTTTCAACTTTTTCGATTTTCAAAGTGATGGGACTCCCACAAATATATTTAAAAAAAATTTCTTTTTAATTAATGTTAAAGACTGTTTTAGTACAATCATTTTGAGTGGCTTAACATAAAAATCGAATAAAAATTTCAGAAGTTATTCGCCATTTGCCTAATTTGCCCAAAATAGTAGTTTTTATTAACAAGTCAGAAAATTCATTTTTTCGAATTTATTTTGTAAAATTTAGAGTGCAAATCAAAACTATATTATGCAAAATTGCACAAATTTTATTTAAAAAATTAAAATTAATATTATTAAATATTATTAAATATTAAATATTGCATTTTATATAAAAGTTTGACGTCGAACGTAGAACTGCTGATTGCCTATGTTTCATGTAATTTGTAGCAGCTTGTTAAACTGGTAGTTTTACATATGATATAGTACCATATGACACCATATGATTCTAATTTGGTAGTTTTATATTCTCTGAGTACTTTTATATGTGAGATACTGTATTGTAATGGCAAAGAGAAATTTCGTGTGTAAAAACAATCCTAAACACTTTTGTTTCATTTGTGGTCATTTTATAAAAAAAAAAGATTTTAGAAATATAACTAATGATGTAGAAGTAGCATACATTAAGTACTTTGGATTTGCTTTGGCTAATCAAGATAAATCGTGGACTCCTGATGGAGTATGCCCAACCTGCAGGATTACACTTAAAAGATGGTCCATTGGAAAAAAACAATATTTATACTTTTGTGTACCAATAATATGGAAAGAGGTTGTAAACCATTCTCAGTGCTATTTCTGCGTCATAAATCTTGAAGGTGTGATGTCGCGAAAGAAAATAAGATTTCTAGAGTATCCAGAAGTAGCATCAGCAATTAAGCCAGTTCCACGAAGCAATGCGACTGCTCCACCAACTCCACCAAATATGTTGTTTTCTGTGTTTATGGGACAGTAGAGCAACAAAGGATCATTTTATACGTTCATCTTGGCCAAAAAGAGAAGATGTCACAATAGGAAAACAAAATATCGCGAATAAAGCTCTTGTGGACCCATGTCAGATAATTTTGCCACCTTTGCATATAAAACTTGGCCTAATGATAAATTTTGTTAAGACTCTGCAAAAAAACGAAAGCCCTGCTTTCGAATATCTTACAAATCTCTTCCCCTGCATTTCTTTTGCCAAAATTAAAGAAGGTATCTTTGTTGGACCACAAATCAGAAAACTGATGAAGGACGAAAAATTTAATAATGTGTTGAATAAAAAAGAGTTGAAAGCATGGACTTCGTTTAAGCAAACAGTTATCGGCTTCTTGGGTAACGAAAGAGATTCACATTATAGAGAAATTTAATTGAAAATTACAAAGTTCTTGGCGCAACTATGTCTCTAAAAATGCATTTCTTGCACTCTCATGTGGATTTTTTTCCTTCAAATCTCGGTGCAGAAAGTGATGAACAAGGTGAAAGGTTTCATCAGGATATCTCTGCAATGGAAAAAAGATATCAAGGGTATTGAGACGCAAGCATGTTGGGAGATTATTGTTGGACAATTATAAGAGAAACAAATCCTACACACTATAAGAAGTTTGCTCAAAGTACAGATATACCTCACTATATTATATAAATTCACTTTCAATAATGCAGTTCTACGTTCGACGTCAAACTTTTATATAAAATGCAATATTTAATATTTAATAATATTTAATAATATTAATTTTAATTTTTTAAATAAAATTTGTGCAATTTTGCATAATACAGTTTTGATTTGCACTCTAAATTTTACAAAATAAATTCGAAAAAATGAATTTTCTGACTTGTTAATAAAAACTACTATTTTGGGCAAATTTGGCAAATGGCGAATAACTTCTGAAATTTTTATTCGATTTTTATGTTAAGCCACTCAAAATGTTTGTACTAAAACAGTCTTTAACATTAATTAAAAAAAAAAATTTTTTTTAATATATTTGTGGGAGTCCCATCACCTTGAAAATCGAAAAAGTTGAAAAAAGCGTAAAAAAAACATTTTTCATCTGTACATTTCTAGCTATAGCAACGAAACTAAGTAAGTTACATTAACATTATGTAACTCAAAATATTGGTACAAGTTTCACCTTTAATTTGATATATAACACACTACCGAGATAACTTCAGAAAAAAAGCTATGAGGGAATATGCAGGGTGATGTTTTGAGAAAAGTCAAAATAACGGTTTTTTGCAGATATCTCGAAAACGGTACATAGGAAAAAAAAATCGTTATGATTTTCGAGTTCTACGGAAAATTTCCCTATAGAAAATATGAGTCCCGTCTTTGGAAAACAAAACTTTTAATTATTTGTAAACTAGTGTTATTAAACTAATACAAATCCATACATAAGAGGTTTGTTAATTAATGAAAACAGAAAAAAAAATTCTTCATTAAAGCTAAAAATTGTATAAAAAACAAGATAATACCATCCGTCATACACTTTTGTACAAGTGCGAGAATTTGTTATTTGAAACTTTTTAAAAACATGTATAGATCTCTAAACCTCGAAGATAATACCTTTATAATGTAAAATGTCGAAATGAATAAACCAAATTATTATCTTTTTTGTCACTCTCCTCCATAAGCTTAAGACACTACAGTTAAATAAATCATTTAATGAAAGCAAATTGATACCATGGCAAGCGAAAGACCATGTAATGGCAAGCGACAACATCGCCCGCTGACAGCGGACGATGCTGTATAATGGGCCTTAAAATCATGGTTTCAAGGCCAGTATATCGTTAAATAACAATACCCAAGCACAGTGATGGCTAATCACTAGATTTTAGCACCGTGAAATATATTATATATGTAAAATTATACTTAACTCTACTATTTTCTGTATTGATGGCTAAACCAAGTACTTATCCACAAAATGTAGATAAATAAATAAATAAATAAATAAACATAAAAAAAAACTCAATAAAAAATAATTCAATAAAAATAATAAATAATTAATATATAATTAAATAATTAAATATTACTGATTTCACCGTTTCTTAAGTGGTTTTCAATAATTTTAAGCCATATTCCTATATTCTTAGCACAATCAGTCTTGCTATTTTTTTGAACTCAACTACTCTGTTAGGTATTTAAATAAAAGTTATGGACTGAGTTATCTCTTTTTACTCTGAATACATTATACCCAATGTGTTATAAATAATTTTATTTTTTATATTTATTGGTAATGCTTTTAAGCAATGCAAAACCATATCGAATATTTATATAAATAAAATTTCTCTAAACCTTAGTGTAAGTAAATTTATATAAATACAATTTAAATAAATAAAACTTCTTTAAACTTATATATTATTTTATTTTTTTAATAACATAAGAAAAGATTCAGAATCATAAAAATAATTCAATTCATTCTTAAGTTGAGATTTCTGTATAAATTACTTCTACGTTTTTTATGAATTTTAAATCTCATATATTTTAAAATAACTGCATACACATATTTTAAAGAAGCATTTAAATGAAATATATTGTGTGTAAAACCTAGATATTACAGCAAACATTGTTGTAAAGATATAAATATACTAACGTTAAAATCTGCAATTTAGTACTATTAAATTAAGATTTTCTCAGAATTTGCAAAATATCTATTTTTACTTTAGTCATATATTTCTCTAAACATATTCAAGAGTAATTTATATTTTCTGATTACCTCTGCTTTCTTTAGGCAATTGATGAAGGTTTTATTGAAGATATCAATGGTATATTAAATACAGGTGATCTACCTAATCTATATCAACTTGAAGATAAAGCATCAATAATGGAAAATATGCAAACTATATCCAAACAACAGGTAAGTAGAAGCTACAACCAATTATATTAAATTTTGGCCAATTTGATAAGTAAACTCAATCTTTTATTATAAAAGAGTTATAATAATATTTTTATTTAATTTTAGTTACCAGCATTTCATATGATGCTGCTCTTGTATTTTTTATATTTTTATACAATTTACCCAATTCAACAATTTACTCGTACTAGATATTTATCTCAAGTACTACCACAAACTCATACCTCGTACTAGTAAATTTAATGCAAGTACATTGCACAAATTGCTTGATTGACAGCAAGTTTAAATGCTGATTTACCTTACCGTACCTAACATTATTTTATTTTATTTTATATTATTTTATTTTACTTTTGCTGGCAATATTTTTGTAAAAATAACTTTTCTACTTCATACATTTTATTTTGCACAGGGTAAAGTTATTGATACTGCACCGAGTGAAGTGTACGCATACTTCATTGAAAGGATACGTGAGCAATTGCATGTGGCATTGGCCTTTTCACCAATTGGTGAATCCTTCAAGGAACGTTTAAGAATGTATCCATCACTGATAAACTGTTGCACGATTGATTGGTAAGTATTGCAACAAGCATTTATATTTTAGCAGGAAGCAAGCTGTATTTACAGCTCACTGAATATGTGCTCGAGAAGAAGAAATGTCAAAGTAACTAGATAAGGAAGCATAATGCTCGGAACAAGTTTATACCACATAAATGTTCAAGTACATATATATATATATATATATATATAAAGCAAATGTTATAAAAAAGTTTTTGCACGTTTACATGTACGAGTGAAACGGGATTTAA
>NW_024032303.1:0-10907 GCF_002237135.1 Teleopsis dalmanni | reverse complement strand
TTAAGGCGAAATATGTAGAGAAACGTTTTGTTTGTGCAATGCCTAAACCACATGAGTTGCTTGCTAGTGAAACTGCAGAAATACTATCCATTGATAGTGGCGGCGGTGAAGGCAGTAGCATACATAAATTAGATACTACAAGTTTATGTAAAACGTTATCTTTAGGTGCGCGAAAATGGGCAGTGAAAAAGTATCGCAGACGTGGTCATAGAAAACGCAAGCGTTCCAGTTCAAAATCTGATGAGGATGATGATAATGAATCTCTAGATATACCTTCAATGTCGTTGAGTATATCACGTGAAGACTTACTTGTTATTGGCGAAGAATTAACAACAGAGTGTCTTTCAATGCCAGCTATTCTTGGTTCAGATCAAGAATCTACAGAAGGCGAAAATGAACCAGAAGTGCTGGATGAAATCCCATTTTCGAAATTAGATGCAAATCTTATGTTGTATAAAGCGTCAAAAGTACATAATTTGCCCGTCATGTGCATGGCTTTTGCTTTGGGTGCTAATAAGCATTGGAGAAATGTGAGTGATTTCAATCGCACTTTTCTACATCAAGCCGTTTTGTCTGTGAGTGAAAAACATTTTTGATGTTATACACATATTAACATATATGAATTATATGAATTGTTTTTTACATCTCTTGTAGGGTTCAGTTATGGCTTGCGAATATTTACTTCTAAATGGTGTACCGATTGACGCAGTCGATGATAATGGTTTAAGTGCACTGCATATGTCTACAGATAAAGGTTACATCGCACAAGTGTATTTACTATTGAAACATAAAGCAAAATATGACACTGAATCAAACGATGGTAAAAAACCTTTGGATATTGCAGTTGATCAACGTAATGCCGATATTGTCACACTGTTAGTACACATTTCGGTTTATAATTATGTATATAAATAATAATAATAATATTTACTTAAAAATTTGTAGTTTACGTCTGACGCGTCTTAACGATGAAATCGGACTTAACGACGAAGGTAACGGAGAAGATGAAACTTACAAAGATGTGATGAAAGATTTTTCGCACTTTGCAGCAAGTCAACCACGTATGTTGCGAAATCGTAATGATACAAATACACTCGAATCACAACGTTCCTCATTAACGAATTCAGATTAGTTTTAACCAGCTGAAATAGTAAAATGTATTAAAGATCTGCATATCGTTGTTAGGCAAAGAAAATAAAGCACTGAAAATGAACAGGAAATTATTTGCATATATACATACGCCAGAGTGATTGACGTTTAGTTTTATTTATAACTGCTTTAAATATAAAATAATTCAATAATTTTACATGTTATTGTATGCTTCGAAATCATTCGTATTGTTAAATATTGACAAAAAAATTATATATATATTAATAAATTAATTGTATAAAAATATATTTATTATTGTATATTGTTTATATTTGTTTTAGGCAAAATTATGTTGCATTTTTAAAACAATTTATTTTGTACTTGTTATGGAGCATTTGTTTGAATTTAAATTTTAATACATTATATTTGAAATTAGTTTTTAACAAAATTAAAATACAGATATTCTGATTTCATGTTTATTAGTGTGAGTCTTTTGTAATGAATGCAAAAGCTTCATACGACAATTTAGTATACATTAAAGTAGTTATTTAAATATTCATTAAATAAAATTTTTTTATATAATTTAAAAATTGATTTTATTTCAATTTAATGTATTTTACATTTATACATTAGATCTTATATAAATTATTAAACAAATATATGTTAATATGAACATACTGTTAATAAATAAGTATATAAATTTTTGCATAATTGTAAAGTTGTTAAAATTTAAAACAAATACTTAAATAAAAATAATTGAAATATTCACTTATATGAAGATATGCTTTATAAGACTCTTATGATATTTTTGCATTTCCATTAATATATTCGAATAGAAGTGAAAAAGAAAAATATACCTTAATTCATACATAAAATACAGTAATTAATGTTTTAATTAAACATAAATTTATTTAAAATAAGACTACATATTTACAAGTAATGAGATATGATTGACTAAATGTAGAGTGAGAAAAACGATTGTTTGTGATAAAAGAAAGATTATGGTGCGGGTGGGATAATAATTGAAACTAGCCACACTTGAGCGTTTAGGAAGAATCTAACCGCTTTATTTGGTACGAGCCAAAGATTAATACGGCTTCAATTAATTTTTATTATATTACTTCAAATGTGTGATTACATATGAAATAGAGCTGGATGTGACGCACATATCGAAAAGTGACATATTTCTGCGTAGGGACTGTTTAGCACGTGGCTAAACTATGACCTAGTTAGACTAGGAGACATTACTATATGAGAAAGCGTATTTGATGCAATTATTAATAATTCACACATAACATTAGTAGTTTGGATAATGGGGAAAGATGCAAAATAAGACTTTAGATGGATCAGAATGGAAAAATTTTGTTTCCAATGTCTTGTTTTTATCAAGATATCTTCTAACTAAAGAAAGAAATCAAAAATTTAACATTGAAAAAAATCACGATAGGGAGCACGTCGGCTTAGATATAAATTATAATTTTAACTTAAGACTTACTTAAAATAATATAATCGAATTAACATATTCGTATATATTTATATAATAGTAATGCTCTAAATGTTAGTAATGGTCTTGACTACTTATTATACGCATAAAACAAAAAAAAAAAAATTAAAACATGTCAGATGCTCAAGTTCTCTTCTAGAGATTGAACGAATGTCAGTTTTGCAGATGATGATGTGATGTGAATTAGAATGCCGATGTTTTATTATTTAAATAAGAAACTAACAATGTACTGTGTTATTTTATTTTTATTTACATAATTATAATTCAGATTTCAGAGAAACGTGTTAATTTCGTAATATACATATTTATAAGTTATTTATAATTATTAACGATTATTAATTTCAGTCCAAGATATCATCATTGCAATTAATTTGCACTTCTATTGATTCTGTCTCTTCTTTCAAGGGTTTCGGCTCTCCATGTACAGTTTGAACGTGTCGTTTAACAGAAGAATGATCCGAGAATTTACGATCACATTGTGTACATTGAAAAATGAGTCCGGAATGAGTGCCCAAATGCCGACTTAGTCCGGAGGCATAGTTAAAACGTTTTGGACACAAATGACAATTGTAGTATTGGATATGAGGCACTGCTGAATGAACTTTTTTAATATGTTGAGTTAAACAAATTTTTTGTATGAACGATCGATCGCATTGTGTGCATTGATGCTTTCGCTCACCGGAATGCACATACATATGACGTGTCAAAACTTCACGTTGTACAAAAGATTTTCCACATATCTCACACTTATGTGGACGATCACCGGTATGAATGCGAAAATGTCGGGTCAAAACACTTTTGCATGAGAAAATAACATGACAAACACTGCATTTGTATGAAACGCCCTTTTCTAGAATTTTACTATGCGTTTTCATATGAATATTTAATCCGTATTCAGTAGAAAATGCCATTGGGCAGGATTTACATTTAAATGTTTTTGGTATATCTGGAGAACCGTTATGCTCAAAAGTCTTTAGAATAATTGCCGAAGTTGTGGTTTTCGTTTCTTTAATTTCAACTTTTTGAACAGAATTGACTAATGTAGCCTTTTTGTAAGTTTTATTTGATTTATTCTGAAAAAATATTTTAATTAAAGAAATTTTTAACGGGTTTTTGTTTTTTTGATATACCTTGATATCTGGAATATTATCTACGTTTTGGAATTCAATAATATCATCCATTTTAAAAATTTTGTAAACTCCCACCTTATCATCGTCTTCATTGATATCATCATCCTCAGAGCATAACAACGGAATATTTTCATTTTCAGCTATAATAAAATAAAGTAAAGTTAAATAATTCATATTTTTAATCATTTAAATATAACCAATTATAATAGTTTTGTGACCGTTTGGAGTATTGATCCATTCTTCACCAGTCATTACTTGTTTATTGACTAACGTAATCACGCCAGTTTCTATTATTAAATATTAAAGGAAAATATTTGAAAAAAGAAACTAAATAACACAATAGCTTTACCCATATCAATATTATAAGTATCAATATTCATGATTAACGGACCTTTAAGGATTTATAGAACTTTTCAAGACAATTATGTATTTTAAACAAAATTTATGACAGTACACAAATATTTATAAAATTTAAAACACAGTTCAAATGAAAACTTGACAGCTAATTATACGCGTACTATCTCAATTAACGCATTGTGACCAGTTTTTTGCTAATTGTATGGCAATTAGTTGCATTTCTATAGCAAGATTTTTAGGAATAATTTAGTTAAAAAGCAAAACTATTCACTAATAGTATGTGTTGATAAAAACAAATAAATTAAATGTAACCTATTTTAAATATTTAGATTATAATACTCAATATTTGTTGATATGAAAAGCAGAAATACAAAGGAGTGAAATGAAGTACATGACGCGAATTAGAAAAGGTTAATCTGTTGTAGGTAAGTATTTGGAAGAGTGAGCATGATCAAAATGAAAGATTCTTTCCAATTTTGTTAAAAGAGTGCAGACAAATTAATTTGTTATCAAATTTGTATGTGACGAATGACAATTACTGTTTATCTCATTGTTTCAAAAATATTTTAATGACTTGGTATACTTATACTAATTACAAACTATGGAACAGGTCTAAAAATATATATTATATATATATTATATTATATATTTAATATATTATATATGTAATATATTATATAAATATTATATTATATATATATATATTATATTATATATATTTTATATTATATATATATATTATATTATATATATATGTATATATTATATTATATATATATATATATATATATATATATATTATGTATTATATTTGCTACATTACATAAAACATATACTACTATAAGTGAATTACTTACTTTCGTCATAAGAATTTTCTTCAATGATATTGTCAGTATTTACTTCCTCGAAATTCTCAGTTTCTAAATTATTTTCCAACATTTTTTCATTATCTCCCAACATTTCTTCGTCGTTGCTATCATGAGGTTCATATATAAAAAAATTCGACTCGGAATCATCGTCATCTGACATTTTGTCATCATTCTCTGTTATAATCAAAAAAGGCGTTGCTTTATCATCGCTTGAATGTGATTCCTCCACTTTAAACTTTTCCAATATTTTCATTTTATTGTTTGACTTTGCTGCATTTTGTTCAATAAATGAACGCTTGGGAAGTCGTGCCTTCACCATAGTTTTTTCCGAAATATCATTTGCCTCTTTAGCATTTCTCTTTGGATTAAGTCTTTTATAAGGTACAAAATCAGTGTTTGTATTTGGTTCATTGTCTTTGCCCAAGCGTTTATTACTAATAAATACTTCTAATTCACCCAGCAGTTCCTTACGTTCTTGTTCTCTACATTCTTGTTGAATTTCGTTTTTAACCAACGCTTTACACTCCGGTAATAGAGTTTTACGTAATTCCTTCTCTACCTCCTTGCGCAAGTCATATCTAAGTTGATCAAGAACTTCATCAATTATTTCCCGCTTAACTTCACCCTTTACCTCGTCTCGCAATTCCGATTTGCATGTTTCATATATTTCTTTTTTATATTGCGATAATTTCTTCACAACATCTTTTTCCACTAAATTTGCCCTTCTCTCGTCTTCAGCTTTTAATTTTAAATGATCAATTTGTTTTATAAAATTTAATGAATCTTCAAATTCAATTTCGTCCTCGTCATCATCGTCGGTTTTTATGAAGCACTGGCTGATCCTACCCGAATTAATTAAGCGCAGATGTTTTCGCAGCTTGGAGTCCGTTGCTTGCGAACGTTTTCGTAGTAAATAGGATTTCTCCAATTGATAACGGCATTCAGCACAGATGTATTTTGGTAAATCATCATTTCTTTGGACTTCCAAAGAAGTGCAAGCCATAATACGCATTGGAATTGACATATTTGTTGTGGCATCATTGGTTGGATGTATGCTGTAAATGGCTCCGTTCACCTTCAAGCATAATCTACACAACTTCTCTAAATTAGGATAAGTATTTTCTAACATCTTGTATGTTAGGATTTTAATACACTTTAGTCGTTATTATACTTTAGTTCAGAATGGAAATTCTTTTTTATTAAACAACAAGCGTGAAACACAAACGCAAAATAAGCCGTAAAACTGTTTGTGTGCCATTCACAGTCTTGACATTTGCGCGAGTTATATTCAATTTATTGCATTTTGTTTTGCTTCGTTGCTTCGCATTTATTGTGAATTGTTATTAAAATTTATTTCATTTGTAGATAATTGCAAAAGCCGACTACAAAGTGAAAATAATAAAAATCTGTAGAAAGTGATAAGAATTTTCATTGAAGTTTTTTAGTTATAGAAACTATAGAAGTTTGCATAATTATTTTTAATATTTTTTTAATAAAATTGTAATTATAAACTCTTAATAGTGTAAGTATAAAAGAATAATTATTAAATTATTAGTTGAAGTTTTACATAAAAAGTTTTGTGTTAAATTTTGAAAATATTGCAACCACTAGTTGCACATGGTAATTCTTCATAATGTAATAAATAAAATTTGTGCATATTGATAGGAAATATATAACAGACACATTAACCTTAATTTTTTATATAAATTGGCGTACCAATGACGAAATACAACTGAAGTAGCACCAAATTTATGTTCACCAGATGTGCATATAGAGCAGCTCCGCAAATATTTCATAAAGTCATTGAACCAAAAACAAAAGAATTAAAAAATTCACACTATTATGACGAATGCGAAGAGATATTGATACCGAAAATATAATTGTAGTTTGGTAATTCAATATATCAATATAAAATAAACGGAATTCAGTTTTGCATAATTCATATGGAGTTGTTTTTGTAAAATTTGGACGCAGTATTTTTTTCTCATTTCGATAAAAAACCGATTTACACTGCTGTTATCTAAAGAGACGTGTTGATAGATTCATTGACAGACACAAATAAAAAAAAAAACATTTGTTCAAATTTAGTTATAATAAATAATTTAATTATTTAATTAATGTTCTTTCTTTAGTATTTGCGACTAAACCCAAATTTTGAAATGTGTTCTGTTTTATCTTCCGACACAATTTTGGAATACGTTAAACTCAGTGGCGTAACTACATTTATTAGGCCCATAAGCGAATTATAATTAATTTAATAATTAATTAATTAATAATTAAAGCGTTTCTGCTTTGAGGTTATCTCACCAACAAAGTAAATCAATTATATTTATTATGCTTAATTAAATGAAAAAAAAAAAATTAATAATTAATTAACAACTAGATCTCACATACTACAAGCTGATTCGGCTGATATGCTTACACTATGGATTTCCGCTTTACAAAAGAGCATAGGTGCAGCAATACAACATGATAGTCAAAATTCCAGACCACATTCATCGTTAGCGGCAAATGCATTAAATTCCAAGCGAAAAATGTAAGTTAATTATTAAAAGCATATATTACTTATTATTAATGTATTGGATTTCTTTAATCTATAGACACTGGGAGCAATTTTTAAAAATACCAGGCAATTCAAAGTGTTGTGATTGTCGTGGCATTGATCCACGTTGGGCTTCCATTAATTTAGGCATCACATTGTGCATTGAATGTTCTGGTGTTCATCGTAGTCTTGGCGTACATTATAGTAAAGTACGTTCACTCACGTTGGATGCTTGGGAGACGGAAAATGTGAAAGTCATGATGGAGTTGGGTAATGATGTTATTAATCGTATATATGAAGCACGTATTGGTGAACACTGTGAACTGAAAGTGCCGACAGAGAACTGTGAAATCAGCGTAAGAGAGGCTTGGATTAAGGCGAAATATGTAGAGAAACGTTTTGTTTGTGCAATGCCTAAACCACATGAGTTGCTTGCTAGTGAAACTGCAGAAATACTATCCATTGATAGTGGCGGCGGTGAAGGCAGTAGCATACATAAATTAGATACTACAAGTTTATGTAAAACGTTATCTTTAGGTGCGCGAAAATGGGCAGTGAAAAAGTATCGCAGACGTGGTCATAGAAAACGCAAGCGTTCCAGTTCAAAATCTGATGAGGATGATGATAATGAATCTCTAGATATACCTTCAATGTCGTTGAGTATATCACGTGAAGACTTACTTGTTATTGGCGAAGAATTAACAACAGAGTGTCTTTCAATGCCAGCTATTCTTGGTTCAGATCAAGAATCTACAGAAGGCGAAAATGAACCAGAAGTGCTGGATGAAATCCCATTTTCGAAATTAGATGCAAATCTTATGTTGTATAAAGCGTCAAAAGTACATAATTTGCCCGTCATGTGCATGGCTTTTGCTTTGGGTGCTAATAAGCATTGGAGAAATGTGAGTGATTTCAATCGCACTTTTCTACATCAAGCCGTTTTGTCTGTGAGTGAAAAACATTTTTGATGTTATACACATATTAACATATATGAATTATATGAATTGTTTTTTACATCTCTTGTAGGGTTCAGTTATGGCTTGCGAATATTTACTTCTAAATGGTGTACCGATTGACGCAGTCGATGATAATGGTTTAAGTGCACTGCATATGTCTACAGATAAAGGTTACATCGCACAAGTGTATTTACTATTGAAACATAAAGCAAAATATGACACTGAATCAAACGATGGTAAAAAACCTTTGGATATTGCAGTTGATCAACGTAATGCCGATATTGTCACACTGTTAGTACACATTTCGGTTTATAATTATGTATATAAATAATAATAATAATATTTACTTAAAAATTTGTAGTTTACGTCTGACGCGTCTTAACGATGAAATCGGACTTAACGACGAAGGTAACGGAGAAGATGAAACTTACAAAGATGTGATGAAAGATTTTTCGCACTTTGCAGCAAGTCAACCACGTATGTTGCGAAATCGTAATGATACAAATACACTCGAATCACAACGTTCCTCATTAACGAATTCAGATTAGTTTTAACCAGCTGAAATAGTAAAATGTATTAAAGATCTGCATATCGTTGTTAGGCAAAGAAAATAAAGCACTGAAAATGAACAGGAAATTATTTGCATATATACATACGCCAGAGTGATTGACGTTTAGTTTTATTTATAACTGCTTTAAATATAAAATAATTCAATAATTTTACATGTTATTGTATGCTTCGAAATCATTCGTATTGTTAAATATTGACAAAAAAATTATATATATATTAATAAATTAATTGTATAAAAATATATTTATTATTGTATATTGTTTATATTTGTTTTAGGCAAAATTATGTTGCATTTTTAAAACAATTTATTTTGTACTTGTTATGGAGCATTTGTTTGAATTTAAATTTTAATACATTATATTTGAAATTAGTTTTTAACAAAATTAAAATACAGATATTCTGATTTCATGTTTATTAGTGTGAGTCTTTTGTAATGAATGCAAAAGCTTCATACGACAATTTAGTATACATTAAAGTAGTTATTTAAATATTCATTAAATAAAATTTTTTTATATAATTTAAAAATTGATTTTATTTCAATTTAATGTATTTTACATTTATACATTAGATCTTATATAAATTATTAAACAAATATATGTTAATATGAACATACTGTTAATAAATAAGTATATAAATTTTTGCATAATTGTAAAGTTGTTAAAATTTAAAACAAATACTTAAATAAAAATAATTGAAATATTCACTTATATGAAGATATGCTTTATAAGACTCTTATGATATTTTTGCATTTCCATTAATATATTCGAATAGAAGTGAAAAAGAAAAATATACCTTAATTCATACATAAAATACAGTAATTAATGTTTTAATTAAACATAAATTTATTTAAAATAAGACTACATATTTACAAGTAATGAGATATGATTGACTAAATGTAGAGTGAGAAAAACGATTGTTTGTGATAAAAGAAAGATTATGGTGCGGGTGGGATAATAATTGAAACTAGCCACACTTGAGCGTTTAGGAAGAATCTAACCGCTTTATTTGGTACGAGCCAAAGATTAATACGGCTTCAATTAATTTTTATTATATTACTTCAAATGTGTGATTACATATGAAATAGAGCTGGATGTGACGCACATATCGAAAAGTGACATATTTCTGCGTAGGGACTGTTTAGCACGTGGCTAAACTATGACCTAGTTAGACTAGGAGACATTACTATATGAGAAAGCGTATTTGATGCAATTATTAATAATTCACACATAACATTAGTAGTTTGGATAATGGGGAAAGATGCAAAATAAGACTTTAGATGGATCAGAATGGAAAAATTTTGTTTCCAATGTCTTGTTTTTATCAAGATATCTTCTAACTAAAGAAAGAAATCAAAAATTTAACATTGAAAAAAATCACGATAGGGAGCACGTCGGCTTAGATATAAATTATAATTTTAACTTAAGACTTACTTAAAATAATATAATCGAATTAACATATTCGTATATATTTATATAATAGTAATGCTCTAAATGTTAGTAATGGTCTTGACTACTTATTATACGCATAAAACAAAAAAAAAAAATTAAAACATGTCAGATGCTCAAGTTCTCTTCTAGAGATTGAACGAATGTCAGTTTTGCAGATGATGATGTGATGTGAATTAGAATGCCGATGTTTTATTATTTAAATAAGAAACTAACAATGTACTGTGTTATTTTATTTTTATTTACATAATTATAATTCAGATTTCAGAGAAACGTGTTAATTTCGTAATATACATATTTATAAGTTATTTATAATTATTAACGATTATTAATTTCAGTCCAAGATATCATCATTGCAATTAATTTGCACTTCTATTGATTCTGTCTCTTCTTTCAAGGGTTTCGGCTCTCCATGTACAGTTTGAACGTGCCGTTTAACAGAAGA
>NW_024032302.1:0-10911 GCF_002237135.1 Teleopsis dalmanni | reverse complement strand
GTTAATTATTTATTAATGAATTTTTAATTTTTGTGTTCATTAAAACATGTAATACATGAATAAATACAAAAAAAAAAAAAACTGAAAACATATTTTTAACTTCGATTAAGTACTTTTTGAGAAGTAGAAGTTCTAAAAAGAGGTGCATTGTTTTCAAGAAAATGTAACCACCAAACATTTGTCTACCATTTTTTGCAATTATCTCAAAAACAGCTTTCTCAAACTGTCAAAATGCTATGAAAAGGTTTTAATTAAGGTATGTTCAATGAATTACTTTGCATTTAGAACATATTTGGAACGCATTCAACCTTCGTTGGAACGCATTCATATAGAATGTGATGCAATGGATCTTATTCGCGCTTCTCATTTTTCGATTTTTACAAAAATGAGCCATTTGAAGCCAGTGGAAATGCCGTATTAAATACTGCTCATTTAGCAATAACTAGTAATATTATAAGTTTGAAAATTATATAAACGAATTTATTCACAATCTTGTATTGCCTAAATGCCTCACTAAATTTAAACAATTACTGCATACACTTTTACCATTTACCAAAACCTATTTACATGAAATTTCTTTTTATCTATTTCTAATTGCAGTTCTATAGTTACAGTCCGGAAACGATGGACTAATAATGAGACCATTTATTTTTTTGATTTTCTATATGGCAAGGAAGACATGATGGCAAGGAAGACATGAAAAATGCGAAACAATTACACCCTCCATGTTGAATTTGAAAGAGTAAATGTGATACTCTATTCTAATAAAGCAGTTTTACAGGTGGATACAATTTCCGACCCAACTGCTTCATCTTCCTTACTACCGCCAATGTCTGTTGCCAAGTCGTCATCATCTTCACCAACACCAATTTCATCAGGAAACAGCTGAGGTATAGTACGCAGATGCAAAAGTTCAGCTCTACCGCTACTACAGCGAGAAGCTAAAATTAAAAAAATCTGCGCTGATAGAAAAGGCTCAACAAAGAAACGAAGCTATGGACAGGCTAGTGAAGCAGTGGCGTCCAAAAGTGACGCTTTTGGACAAGTATGTAAATTCTCAACGATAAGCAAATGATTTATTTTATTCACATTAAGATATTATTTATTTACACCTAAGCTACATTTTAATTATATTTAGATAATATTAATTTACGTTAAGATACAGTTTAGTACAGTTTACAGTTTACAGATACAGTTTACTTAAGATATATTTTAATTATATATTTACATTACTGTTGAATGTTTTACATTTTTATTTAAAGTAGCTAAAATAACGCGCGTGCTGCTCATTTTTTATTGTTAATTTGCAACCCAATGTTGACTTTCGTCAACCTTGCACATAACATACGGTACTCTTAAAATATAAAAAGAACGTTAATTTTATACAGTTTTTAGCTTCCCTACTGAACTGGCTTTTCGGTTGCCTCTCTAGTATTTCAAGTCCCGAATGAGCAGCACGCGTATTTGAGTGTAAATTATATTTTCTTAGTGATTCTTTTTTTTAAAAAGTCATGTTATCTTAAATTGCATTGAATTCAAAATTATAACTCTTTTTGTTAATAAGGTATTAATTGACTTTAAATATAAATACAAAAACGCTTGTACTTTTTTCAATTACGTTGAGATATAGTTTATTTTTACATAAGATATAAAATATATAAGTTCTCAAATTATATTACACTTTCGCTCACTAAGTAAATAAAAACTTTTTGTAGTATTTTTTGTGTATTGATTGATTTATTTCATAATATGTGAACAGATCCCATTCCTCTTCATGATCCCTGTACTATTGTTTACTTCATGAAATTGCTTTGTTTGGTAAAATTTGTTATTCTCCGGAAACGATTTTTTAGTAAACCAAACATATTTTCTGCTACAATCTGTGTGGACAAAAGTATATCATAAAATTTCTTTTGATTGTCATCCAAATTCCCAAAGTCTTTAAAAGGTAGCACAAGCCAGTTCGTACACGGATAGGACGAGTCTCGAATTAGAAAAGCAGAATTGGCAAATAACTCATCATAATTTGACAATGCCCTGGTGTATAAATCAAATCTCCGTAAGACTCGGTAGTCAAGCAATGATCTGGGCTCGCCGCAACTAATATTTAAAAACCTTTTGTTTGCATCTACAACAGCTTGCAGGACTCTGCTGTAGTATTGCTTGCGATTGAAATACTCTTCTACAGGTTGTTTCGGCGTTTTGATTGAGACATGTGTGCAATCTATTGCTCCAATTTACCCTGGTATTATCCTTGCTTTTTCAAAAATTTCTTTATTACATCTGCTGCAGCTGCTTCTCGCGACCACAAATTGTATTCATGGTCTGCTGAAGTTAGGAAAGTAGTTACACGCCAGGCTATGGACCATGCCACTGATACAGATACTCCGAAAAGATTTGCGAATTGTCTATAAGTCACAGTGTTTCTTACATACCAAATATACATGTAAACTGCTTTTCTACAACTTATGCGGAGTTTTCCATCATGCACTTGATTCAGAAAATGTTCAGACTGCGAAATTTTTAGCCTTCTTATTTCATTAGTTTTTTCCGTTATCATGGATAAAGCCTTAAAAAAAAAGAATACTTTAAAATAAATTCAAGTACATACAATATAAAAAGTTCATCTATAACTTTTTTGTGTCATTCATTTTATGTGTCTATATTAATATAAAAAACTTTTTTATAAAATTCAAGCAGAAATTTATTTGAAATTGTTGTGAGCTGTTTATTGGTTCATGCAGTGATGCTAAGTTATTCTTAAGCACCAAAAGTTGTTTTATTGGAGCGAGTATGTCAAAAGAATACAGCTACATATGGCAAATTAATGTTAGCATAGAAACACTATTTGTCATTTCAGCAAAATATAAGGCCATTTATGAAAAGTGTGTATGAGAGACAAAAAATGTTAATCAAATCACTTGTGAAGCTGTTAAGGAAGCAGAGTAAGGACTAGGGGAAATTTTGCATAACGATACATCATATAAGAATGAAACAACATTATACTGCAAGCTAAAAGTCAGAAAAAGCGATTTGCAACTTTTTAGCTACTGCAAAACACAGTTGGATTGTGTTGGATTGGTAGAGGAGAATGTTCCATATGCAAATACAGCACAAACTCTTAACCTTTATATTAAACGTACTCAACACAAACATTGTGTGGCCACGAATGTATTAAGACCTTAAAAATTAATTTGTAACATGTAATGTCTATGGCTGTCATTAAACAAATTTCCGACAAGAAGTCTAACTAATTGCATAAATGAAAAAAAAAATTTCCCAACTTTATTTCATCTACATTGTGCAAAATTAGATTACAGCTCGGCTGTACGTTAAGCCGAATTGCGTGCCAAAATTCCTGAAATCGACTAGCGTTTTTATTATGGCAGGCGGTTGAACGTGAATTGGATCACATGGTACAACAAGGTGTATACGAAAAAGTTGATCATAGTGAATGGGCTACACCGTTTTTGGTAGTACCAAAAAGAAACGGTGCATTACGATTATGTGGCGATTATAAAATGACGTTAAATCCATGGTTGGTGATAGACGAACATCCATTACCAACAGTGCGATGAGCAGTGGAGCCAAATTTAAAAAAATTAACTTATCAAAAACGTACTTGCAATTAGAAATCCATCCGGATGACTTACTTACATTAAATGCATATAAGGAGCTTGTCAACCTACACGATTGATGTTTGGTGTTGTTTGCGCGCCAGCCAAGTTTTTTTTTTTTTTTGAATCCATTTATTTTATTACAATCTGTCAGGTATGAATGACAATAAGTAATATATATAATTATAAATCGTAATAATAATTATTACGATCTAAAACAAGAAAAACACGTATGGACTATGCCCAGTGACATATCCATATATATTTGAAATAACAATGTGTGCTCTATAAATACATATCTAAAATATCTCTCGATGTTTTCCTTCTCAGCCTTGTAAAAGTGTTGGAAGGGGACATCAGGTGTGTAACCAGCGGGTTTGGGTGCATATATATGCGATGAGCGTAATTCTTTAAAATACTGGCTATTTCTTCCTTGATTGTCGGAACATGTAATTGTTAATTGCCAGGTTTGAGTCTGCTACAGTACCCCATAATTGGGCCCATAACTCCATATAGGTTTTAGTACAGATTTGTATGTAAGCAACTTATTGTCGAGTGACAGTTTGGAGTTTCGGCTGAGGAACCAGAATAAGTTTCGTAATTTAAGACCCAGGGCCTTACGCTTTTTGAATATGTGTGATTTCCAGTTTAGCTTAGTATCCAGATGTATGCCCAAGTATTTTGTTTCTATAGCTTGTGGTAATTCAGTATTGTTTATTAAAACAGGCGGGCACGTAGAACGTTTTGTAGTAAATGTTACCTGTACAGATTTTGATTCATTCGGTTTGATATGCCAGTTTTTCATCCAGAGAGCAATATTGTTAAGGCAGGTTTGAAGTTTGGTGGAAGCACGGATTGGGTCACTGTCAATTGATAAAAAAGCTGTGTCGTCTGCAAATGTACCGATAACACTTTCATCGGTAAGGGGAAGATCCGCAGTATATAGAAGATAAAGCATTATGCTACCTTGAGGTACTCCTGCTCCTATATCATGAAGTACTGTAGTTTCGTTTCCATGCTTGATGAAAAAGTGCCTTGCCGAGAGGTATGATTTTATAAATATGAGAAAATTTAGGGGTAGATTCAGTTTTAGTTTGAAAAGAAGGCCTTCATGCCATACTCGATCAAAAGCTTGTGAAATATCTATAAATGCCGCGATGCAATAGTTTTTATTATCTATCGCACTGTGGATATGCCTGACAAGTCTATGAATTTGTTCTATTGTGCTATGTTTTTGGCGAAAGCCGAATTGATGGTCAGAGATGAGTCTGTTTTGTTGGATAATCGGTGTAAGTCGCTTTAGAAACACGATCTCCATAACTTTCGACAGGATTGGAATTAGACTTATTGGGCGATATGATTTGATGTCTACTGGGCTTTTCCCTGGTTTCGGTATCATGGAGATTTGCGCTATCTTCCACTGTGGCGGAATAAATCCCCTTATTATCACAGCGTTAAATAGATGAGCCAGAAATACAAATCCTTTTGGTAGAAGCTGCTGCAAGGCCATGCCTGTGATTAAATCGTATCCTGAAGCTTTTTTTATTTTTAACTTTGTTATTATAATAACTAACGACTTAACGAAGTTAGGGATATAACTTCGTTTACGCTCACTTCATACCGGTACACCTGGTATATCTTTTAATTGGAAGTTCCAATTGATAAAGCTCTTGTAGAAAATTTATCCTTTGTTTCAAGATATCAGGCATATTTTTGTTATCATTTGGTTTAAAGACCTGGTCCAAATGTAACGTGAATGTTTCTGCTTTTTCAATATCGCTTTTTGCCCATGAGTTGTCTATTTTGCGTATAGGTGATTGATAAACAATCGGTCTGTTATTCTTGTTTATGGCTTTCCAAAGAGAATAATTTGTATCATATGAAGCACTTAGGTTTTGGAGGTATAGGGACGTGCGATTATTGTTATACTTTAATAGCAGGATTTTAACGAGTTTACATAATTTGTTTAAGCGAGTTTTATCCGCAGGGAATCTCGTCTTTTGCCAATGTTTTCTCATCCAACGCTTTTCTTTGATCAGGTATCTAATGTTAAATAGATAATCTTGGTCAACACTTTTAGGAAACGGTGGAGTTGATTCCCACGCAGACATTTGGACACAAGAGTTGAAATGCTCTACTGCTTCAGTTACATTGTAAGGACGGAATTTTGTACAAATTCCGCCCTACATAAAACTCATTGTTTTTTTATTATTTTATCATCTGGATAAAACTCGATTTATATATTTGAAACAAAAACACAGCGAACATCCACACGCACGATCAACACCGCGAACATCCACACGCACGATCAACACAGCGAACATCCATACGCACGATCAACACAGCGAACACCCACACGCACGAAAATTATACTTGTGCGGTTGTGCGTTCAATTAAGCAAAGCAAAGTGTCGTATATAAATAGCGGAGATTTTATATGAAAGATCACTTAGCACCGGCACACCGAAGTGAGTAGATCACTACTCCAGCGCTAAGTCCCTTTTTAGAAGCCCATGGTGTTTCGACGCTAAGGCTTAATAAATCAGTAGAAGGTATTGGATAGATTTTATAAACGCCTTTGATGTTTTGACGTCTTTGGCTAGAAATTAATTACGTAGATTTGGAAAAAACCCTTTGATGTTCTGACGTCTTTGGGTAAAAATTATTGAACAGATTTTATAAACGCCTTTGATGTTTTGACGTCTTTGGCTAGAAACTAATTACGTAGATTTGGAAAACAAACCTTTGATGTTCTGACGTCTTTGGATAAAACTTACTGAGTAGAGTCAAGCTTAAAATAAGTTATTTAAGAAAACTTTTAATAAATAAATTCTAAAATAATAAAATCAAACGGTCTTTCACTTTCCACTCATTGGTTTACCAGTTTCGAACTAGTCAATAAAACAAATTTATTGCAACGACCCGGACCGCGACTGAGTAATACCTCAGCAGAATTAAAACGACGAATCCGTGTCGTTACAATTGGCGCCCGAGCAGGGACTAGTGTTCGATAGTATTCCAAATGGGAAGAAAAGAATTACAAGGGACCTCATTGGTCAAATCACAGTGGTCAAGGCTCGAATGGAAATTTAAGATCCAGAGGATAAAATATTAACAAATATCACAACAAGGAACAATGTCGGTGGGATCAAGAGGAATACCAGGAACATATGGAAGTTCAATAAATCCTCCAGTGTGCTCCTACCTTCAAATGGTTGAAGAGGTACAGAAGTGGTCCTGTAAATATGACGGTGGTAAGGATCCACTAGGTTTCATCGATCACATAGAGGAACTGGCGGCTATGTACAGTATCGATGTTAATCTAATTCCCAAGATGATGCCAATACTCTTTGAAGATAAAGCATTAAGATGGTACCGCAACAACCAGAAACCTTGGCCCCTCTGGTCAAGCTTCAAGGAAGATTTCTTAAAATTCTTCATATCATGTAGATATTTCGAAAAATTAGACAATGAGGTACGAACACGACTACAAAAGACAAACGAAAGTTTCAAGGATTACTCACTTGACATTATAAATTTAATGCGACACACTGGCATGGATCCAGATTCGCAATTGGAGCGGGTGTATCGAAACATGAAGGCAGACTACCGAATGTACATTAAACGTTCAGAGTTTACAAGCCTAAATGAATTAACAACACTTGCCGATGACTTCGAAGAACTAAGCACAGAACAGGATACATAAAGTGAGCCGTCATCGTGTTCGAGAAATGAAAGTAGGACGCATGGTAGTCGAGTCCCCTCAAGTAATGGTGCTACAAAATACAATGAGAAGCATACCCAATATGCCTGAACGGGATAACGTTATTCATAGTCCAAACTCTGAGTCATCCATTCCTCATCAGAAACCAAGTAATCAGCCTCAGAACCAATCAATCGCTAAGCAAGCAACAGCATTTATAACTAGAAATGTGACTTCAACATCACTACCAAAGTCAAGCATAACGACACAACGCGAACAACCTCGAGATTATTTAAAAGCCCAGCAAGAAAATCCACAAGAGCAGACACCTTGTAGGTGCTTAGTACCACCGCGTCAGCGAAGTTCAAAACTCATCACAGAGTCGAAAACTCAGAGTGCAGAAGTACCGCGTCAGCGAAGTTTAAAACTCATCACAGAGTCGAAAAGTCAGAGTCCGGATGTACAGCGTCAGAAAAATTTAAAACTCATCACAGAGTCGAAAAGTCAGAGTCCAGATGTACCACGTCTACGAAATTCAAAACTCATCACAGAGTCGAAAAGTCAGAGTCCAGAAGTACCGCGTCAGCGAAGTTTAAAACTCATCACAGAGTCGAAAAGTCAGAGTCCAGATGTACCGCGTCAGCAAAGTTTAAAACTCATCACAAAGTCGAAAAGTCAGAGTCCAGATGTACCACGTCTGCGAAATTCAAAACTCATCACAGAGTCGAAAAGTCAGAGTCCAGATGTACCGCGTCAGCGAAGTTTAAAACTCATCACAGAGTCGAAAAGTCAGAATCCAGATGTACCGCGTCAGCGAAGTTTAAAACTCATCACAGAGTCGAAAAGTCAGAGTCCAGATGTACCACGTGAGCAGGATTATGATTACACCAGTACACATCAAGATGAATTCCTCAAAGTTTTTAGGAATCCTAGAAAGCGGACACGAAACCATTCAACGAAGTAGTCCAGTTCAAATATCCCGAAGAAGGAGGGAAATGTAAGGACGGAATTTTGTACAAATTCCGCCCTACATAAAACTCATTGTTTTTTTATTATTTTATCATCTGGATAAAACTCGATTTATATATTTGAAACAAAAACACAGCGAACATCCACACGCACGATCAACACCGCGAACATCCACACGCACGATCAACACAGCGAACATCCATACGCACGATCAACACAGCGAACACCCACACGCACGAAAATTATACTTGTGCGGTTGTGCGTTCAATTAAGCAAAGCAAAGTGTCGTATATAAATAGCGGAGATTTTATATGAAAGATCACTTAGCACCGGCACACCGAAGTGAGTAGATCACTACTCCAGCGCTAAGTCCCTTTTTAGAAGCCCATGGTGTTTCGACGCTAAGGCTTAATAAATCAGTAGAAGGTATTGGATAGATTTTATAAACGCCTTTGATGTTTTGACGTCTTTGGCTAGAAATTAATTACGTAGATTTGGAAAAAACCCTTTGATGTTCTGACGTCTTTGGGTAAAAATTATTGAACAGATTTTATAAACGCCTTTGATGTTTTGACGTCTTTGGCTAGAAACTAATTACGTAGATTTGGAAAACAAACCTTTGATGTTCTGACGTCTTTGGATAAAACTTACTGAGTAGAGTCAAGCTTAAAATAAGTTATTTAAGAAAACTTTTAATAAATAAATTCTAAAATAATAAAATCAAACGGTCTTTCACTTTCCACTCATTGGTTTACCAGTTTCGAACTAGTCAATAAAACAAATTTATTGCAACGACCCGGACCGCGACTGAGTAATACCTCAGCAGAATTAAAACGACGAATCCGTGTCGTTACAACATCAGATTCAGTTTTCAACCTAACTTCGGTATTTAGACCAATTGTAATTAATTGACGATAAACTTTCCAGTGAGTATTTTTGTTATGAAGAATACATTTTTCCATAATTACACAGCAGTCATTGAGAGTGATTATTATTGGCGAGTGGTCAGATGGCAAGTCGAAATTGGACCTATAGGTAGTTGTCTCAATACGTACCCCCTTTGATACCGCAAAATCAATTAAGTCAGGTATTTTTCTTATATCCGTTGGCGAGTATGTGGGTTGATCTGTTGAGATTGTGTGTAGATTGAGTACATTTATTGCTTCGAAAATTTGTCGTCCGTTTGGAGATATTAGGCGGGAACCCCATTTTAAGTGTTTAGCATTAAAGTCTCCGCCTACTAGGAACCTAGGTCCAAGCAGCTGAAAAAATGATATGTACATATCCTTCGAGATACTGTGGCGCGGTGGGCTGTAGAGTGATGAGAAAGTCATGTCGCCTTCTTTAGTTTGTACTACAATGTTTGTTGCCTGAATTTCGTGCAATATGGTTTTACTTCATAACGTTTTATCGATTTCCTTATGAGGACCGCAGAGCCTCCATTTCCTTTACCACTGGGATGCATTGTGTGATAAAGTTCATAGTTCGGAATTTTAAAGAAACTACGCGTCGTAAAATGGGTTTCTGATACCATCATTATGTCGACCTGGTTTATTTTTAAGAATGCTTTTATTTCGACAGCATTAGCATTAGACCATTAGCGTTCCATATGACTACTACTAAATCAAGAATTTTGTTTAGTCGTCAAGTTGATCAGTAAATTTGTCATTACTACGATTTGTTGCATCATTTGCTTCAATAATGATGTCGTCTCACGTCTTCCACAAAATTATTTGGAATTGGTGATAGCTTCTCCTCTGTTGCGCTACTGGTGTCTGACTTCACTATTTGTGCGAATGTTTGAGATGAGTGAGAATTCCTGATATGATTTTTGTTTAGAGGAGGAAGAGGATTTTCCAGAATTTGACAATGCGCCGCCCTAGGCCTTAATTGGGGACACCTTTTTTTCCAGGTTTTTGTATATTTGACATCCTTTGTAGTTGGCCGGATGATTTCGCTCACATAAAACACATCACTGACATCATTGTATCTGCTTTTCCTTTCGCAATTTACAGATGCATGGTTTCCAGTGTACTTGATGCATTTGGGTTTGCGGTGACAGTATCCTTTCGTGTGCCCATACTACTGGCAGTTTTCACATTGAGGAATTTCATGTTTCGGGTGAGGTGGTTCGAAAGTAACTGTAGTATATAAGAGTTTCTTAACCAAATAGATATCCTTATTGTTAGGTTTGGTGCAAGTTCAATTATAAACATGGGAAGGGGTTCACCTGACCCTCTAAGCTTTTGTTCCAAACGTTTACAGCCGTATAATCTTGCTCCAACAGTGCATTTTTGATTTCATCAATATCGGTTGATGCAAATTTTTTAATATAACCCTAAAGCTTCTCTCGGTTTTTGGTTTGTAAGTGAAAAATTCAGTGTTTTTGAGTTCCAACTGTTTTACAATGCTTACGTATGAGTCAGATGTAGAAGGTTGAACTCTTACTTGACATGGATTTAGCACTTTTAAGTTGAATTGATTAGCCGCATGTTCGTTTAATACATTTATTAGAGGTTTGATGCAATGTACCTTATCAATAAATATACGTGGAGGTTTCAGTATTTTTGGAACCGTATCATTATTTTTTAACAATTCTTCAGTTTCTTCAGAGTCATCTACC
>NW_024032301.1:0-10911 GCF_002237135.1 Teleopsis dalmanni | reverse complement strand
TATATATTTGTACCTTAAAATTGTCTACATTTTTTCGATCTCCTTCTCCGGCATTAATTTTATATTAAAACCAAAAATATGTGTATTTTAGGGTTGGCATATTAATTGTGGCAAAATAAACAAATTTTTGGTTATAATTTTTTTTGCTCCTAAATGTATGCAATTAACTTTTCATTGGAGAGAGTCAAAAAAAAATCCTTTTACAATATAATAATAAATAAAACATATTATAAAATAATAAAATATTTACTCCTACAAGCTTATTAGCTCGCAAGTATGAAGATGGTATCTGCCTTGCTGTTGATATTTGCTTGCACTTCACACATTTCAAAGCAACACAAAGGAATGCTGCATATTAGAAAATAAATATAAAAATATAAAAAAAATGCATAACGAACAAATGTGTCCATGGACACTTTTCTAAGCCGTCAACATTCATCCCTGGACGGGCATACGAATTCAAATTTCTTTTCTCATTTGCATGTGACGATAGCTGTGAATTTCGATACGATTTCAAGGCTTCTACCGTTTGGTAAGTATGCGTGCGACTTAACGTATGTAGTTTTTTTAAACATAAAACTTTGCATATTTTTCAGCGCAACAATGGTAGCCAGCAGCTTTCACGAAAAGAAAATTTATTCATACGACTTTTGTATCTGAAGTTTTGTGTGAGAAAAATAAATTGGAGAAGGAAAAATGGAATACTTTTAAGAAATTTTCATTTTACATTGACAATAGTAAAGTGTTATTGCGGAATTTTTATGCGTGTTGTTTTCTCATATTTTTCCAACATTCGATTTCGAATAAAGAAACTAAAGTGCTTTCTTTATTTCTCTGTCCTGTTTTTTATTATATTATCTACCATTTTTCAGGCACAAGTTTTATATGTAAATATATTATTGAAAGATTTTTAGTGACATTTTTATTGAAGTATTCTCATCAACTATAGATTATGTTGTTTATAATATAATATTTTATATTTTATGTGATTTATAAACTTAAAAATTATGAAAAATATCTATATCCACTGCGACTAGTAGATCTATTGCGCGAAATCAATATGTTGCCAAATTATACTCACTAAAGAGCATATAGTAAGTTCAGAACTTATCTTGGTGTGAACTTATAGGTATATCTTTTGTCGAAATGAAGTTTATTGTGCCATCCAATATGTTGCCTAAGTATACTTACTAAAGGCCATACAATGAGTTATGAACTTGTCTTCGTGTGAACTAACATATCTTTTGTTGAAATCAGGATTGGTTGAAGAAAATATAGATTTAAGAACTTATCTTGGTCTGAACTTATATATCTTTTGACAAATTTAGAGATAGTTGAAAAAAATATGGAACTAATAAATATTCTTGATGCGAACTTATGTAAATAACTAATGTATCTTTTGTCAAATTCGGGAACAGTTGAAGAAAATATGAGGTACGGCTATTACATTGATAGTAGCAGAATAGTGGATTTGACAGTTGCAGAATGTTTAATACTATGTTCAGACAAACCTTAATTTTGTAAAAACCTTAATTTCATCTTTTTTACAGCGAAATTAAGTTGTTTTTTCCATACAAATTTCTGCTTTAAGGTAAGAACACAATTAAGGAAAATGCTCTTAATTTCGTTGAAACGAAGGCTAAAATTAAGGGACATTTCAAATGCATCTATGCGTAAAAAGTGACATTTTTTTTTTAAATAAATGTCAGTGACGATATGTAAACAAAAAATATATGATTTCGTTAACATGGCGCAGTATGAAGACATTCGAAATTAACTTAATTTTATTTTTACGAAATTAAGAAAATTTGGCAGTCTAAATATGATATTAGTAAATGTAAACAAATTTATTAAACTAAATTTTTTCTTGCCGATAATGGCGTGTCTTTTTATGACGAAAGAAACTATTTAAAAGTTAGACCGATTCGAATAGCAAGAAAGGCAAAGACAAATTTTTTATTTAATTTATTGAAATTTGGCTGACCATACAACGCTGTTTCGAGTATTGCCAAGTACTCTTCATCAGTGGTCTTTTGGAAATAATCGAATTTTTATTTAATTAGTTTATAGTCCGTATATAATTTGTTTGGACTGCAAGTGCCAGGCTTAGAACTAGTGCCTGTCAAATTAGAAGCGATGACTAATCGTGTTTATACACAAGAAGCCAAGGCTGCACAAACTTTCAATGCTCAAGTACCAGGTTTTATTGTCACTTATTTTATTTAATTAGTGACACCAACCAAAGCACTTACCGTGCTTTAAATTAGAACGAGCTTATAAACTACAGCTTTGTTTGGAAACACAAGTTCAACGAATTGAAAGTTAATCTTTGAGCTTGCCTATTTTTGTTTCAAAGCTATTTTGTTTCAAAGACATCTGTTATGCATATTTTTTAACTTACTATATGTAAAGCGCCTTTTTTGGGTGCAAAGAAGCTATGCAAATTTATTAAACATTTATAATGTAAATTATTTTAATTACTTATTTTTTTATTTGAGAATTAAACTTTCATTAAATACTGAAAACCGTTTGCAGCAAAAAAAATTTAAATAAAATAAGAAATTAAAATTAATGTTTTTTTTATTTACTTTTAAATACTTCATGTCTGTTTCATGAACTTAAATTTTTTTACTTCTCTTACCAAATAAAACTTTTCACTAGGTGATAAAATGGAAAATCTTAAGAGGAAAAATTTTTCTGAGGTGAGTTCTTAAAAGCAAACACTTGAGCCGTTTTTCATGCAAATTCACATCTTTGAAGTGTTTTTTTTATTTTAAAGCATTTTTAACGAAAAATTGAATTAAAACGTTCTTCAGTTTTGCTTGTTGCTGGAGAAACAATTTTATTGTCGACTTTTGATGCATGAATAATGAATATGCAAAAATCAGTAACGAAAGGGCATGTTCAGTGCTGCCAAAAAAGAAAAGTAGCATAAATTAAATAAAATAACTGACATTGCTGCTGACGAGGACTCTGCGATTGAAGGCGGAAACAAAAGAAATGTCAGTCCACCATTAAATTGTTCAATGTATTTATTTTAAAGTGAGTGTGTTTTATAGTTTATATTTTTTTTTTAAACCTATTTTTATATTTTCATTTTTAAGTCTAATAAATCATTTTCATAAAAGAAAAAATAATACTTTCCACGCATTTTTCATTTTGATATACATATGTTTATATAAATTTATTTGGTAAAAATATTTAAATATTTAACGACATGCTAAAAACATTTAATATAATATTTATATAGTTTTATTTTAATTATAACATGTTGAATATTTGATTGTTATTAAGTTATTATACAAAAACAAAACATGAAACATTGAACATATTTTTATTCCTATTAAGCTACATTTTATTTAGTAGTGGGAATTGAAATAATTACAAAAAAAACCACTAATTTAATTAAATACAATTGAAACCATAAATATAAACCTTGAACTTTATATTCTAGCGAAATAAATATTATAAATATTATAATGGTTGACATGACTATTTATAAGCACAAAACTTGAATTAATGTCAGAAAAAATTATTTTTATCTTTATTATTATGTAAAATTGTACACCATTTTACTGTTTAATGTCAATTTAACAAGCCAACCGAAAAATCCTTGAAAATCCTTATGACATCTGTCAATTATTATCACTTATCAGCACACGTACGTATGCCACTTTCATGTTTTTCTCATTTTCATTTTCAATTTATGAACGAATTTGTGAAAGCCGAGGATATCCTTATTCTCAACCCCAAAATACCTACAAATACAAACACATTTGCATGCATACATACACTAAAACATATGAATGAAAAGATAAGAGCATACTTCTCGACAAAACCGACGACACCCACACGTTTGAATAGTTTTCCCAGAATTGTACGTTCAAAAGGACTTCACATTCATTACGATTGCATGGAATTTGTTCTTTTGCTTGGCTGCGTTTAAGTGTTGATAATTATGGCATTGTAGCTTAAGTGCTATCAATTGACACTTTAATTAAATAATATTCAATAATTAAAATTAAGGATTCATGGCGCAATATGATATTTGCAAATGAATGGGAGATATATAATATTAAAAAATAAACCGGAAGTATTTATGGGTTTGAAATTAATTATTTTGCAATTTTAATAATTAGAAAATTATCATGTTTATCACAAAATAAAATAATATGCTTTCCACCTCTTATGAAGTATCAATGCCCCAGTCATACGAATACATAGCTCTATTACAAATCAATTAATTACTATTTACTTTCAACTTTTTTCGACATATATTGTCAAGTTTGTAATATTTCAACATAATTTATATGTTAAAATAATTTGGAGAACATAAATTCATTAACAGCAGTTGTTTCATAAAAACGCTCTAAACTCGGAAAATGATGATGTTACCAAATTATTTTTTGATAGATAAATTGATAGTGACAAACAGATAAATATGCAAACAGAGAGGCGCACAAACAGACAGTTTATGATTAATTCACAGAGAGTCATCAGAAAGTAAGTCAGGTAGAATAACAAATAGACCAATACACCTTACACAAATACACTGACTAAGAACTCTAAATGAATGAGTGCTGTCATGCAAATTTGGAAATTCGAAGTTAATTATTTTTGTTGTAGATTGATGAAAAAAAAACTTTTGTATTTCATGAAAACACTAGTTCTTATTTAGTAGTTGTTTTTATTGGAACTACAAGCTTCTCTTATGTGGCAAAAACTTCCACAACTCGTTCATCTTCAGCTCTGAAAAGGTTACGCAAATAGACAAGTATCTACTCTCACACGCTAGGAGACCTTTTACACATTGTCGGTATTTTCTAGACGTCCTCCAGGTATACATTCTCCCAACCGTGCTGCTTGAGACCATAAGGCTTAACCCCGATCCCCCCCCCCTCCATATCATTACTCACTGTATTTCAGATAAGCTAGTTCATCCGCCACTCATTCCGTTCTACTACCAGGCCCACTATAATCCCGAGCGTAGATCTTACACCTAGCTACGCACTCCCAAATTCTGCGCCAACTCCACCCCCTTCACATTTTAAGACATCCTTTTCTAAACAAGTACCACCGTGCTTTCTGGCTTTAATAAATTTAGCTTGCTAAATACTAAGCCTACCTACTCTCTTCTCTGCCCTTCATTATTGGATTGCATCCGTTGATTGGAATGGGGTTGCATCCTTTGAACGCAACTTTAAGGTGATTGTAGTGGGTTCAAGTCTCACATTGTGATTTTCGGTGCTTTCTACCTATCGCACAAAACGGGATGGTGTAGTGTATCGTTTTTTAAACAGTAAGAAAATTTACTAAATGTTAGTTAAGTGTCATACACCCCACAAGTGTTAACAATACCAGAGTAAAAAAACTGGTAGGAGATAAACACTTTTAGACAAAAATTTGTATGCGTCAACCAAGTAAGCAAGTTTTCCAATGGTCGTGAGATTAGTTTATTGCTATTATTAAACTTTTATATTTATAGATATGTTTATATGTAAAATACACTCCGTTGGTGAATGATACATATTCACCATAATGTATATGTATTATTCAAAAATACAAATGATAAATACATATATTTGTAATAAGGGTTGTAATTATAAGACAGTCATGCACTCTACACTCAGGTGCCCAGAATAGATGAAGTTTCGTTTAGCCTACAGTGATTCAATGGATGCATTGGATTATAGTATATTTCTGCAAGTAATAGTCGGAGCGTATATTGCAATTTAAACTGGTTTTAATTAGATTTTTAAACTATTTCACACACCCAAGTTATATTTTTTCCATAAATAAATTTTAAAAAGAATTTTGGTCACATGAATGTGAAAAGTGAATATTTTAGCAGTGCTAATTAAATAGGCTCTCCATAATTTGAATAAATTATTTGCTTGAAAAAGCACAAAACCAAGCACCTCTTGAGTTCTTTTGCGAAAGTTCTGGATTTTGTTTGTGCTTCATTTTTTGAGTAGCGTGGCAGCACATTAGAGCAAAATGGCAAACAAGTGACTTAAGTGGCTTATTAGCTTGTAGGTAATTTAATACACTTGGAAAAATGTAGGAGCGAATATAGCAAAACGCGTGCTTGACAGTTGCAACTCATGTCAAGTACATTAAAAATGTTTTTACATAAAATAAAATTTTAAGAAAAAATACAGAAAAATAAAGAATAAATTTTTAAACATGCTTCCTCCTGCTGCTCATCCAACCCAGCAGCAAATCCGCTTAAATGTGCTGTAAACCATAAAATGTCGTTGCTATGTTTTAAATATGACCGCGCCATCAGCAAACGACAACTAACCATTGAAATTAACATATGCTAAATCGTTGCATGTGTGTGCGTTTATAAAGCATTTTATGCGTGTGTGTGTGAGTAATATGCTCCACTTGTGCACATGTGTTTTGGTGAAATTTTTCACGCCAACATGAATTCAATATTTTAACCTCAACACATCGTTTCAGAGCAAAAAAAAAACCAAAAAAATAAAACATTTAAGAATATTTAAAATAAAAATTAATTTTAAATTTTATATTGTACTATATAATATATATATGTATATATATGTATATACAATAGTGACCTTGACCTCACAATAAACCTATTTTTAGTTTTTATTAAAATTCTTGGGGAAGATATATTTATTAACTAATAAGTATATGTACCAGTTTTCTACTTTAAACATAAACTATTAAAAAAACATAAAAATAATATCATAAACAATTATTCTTAAATGGTATCAACAACCATCATCACAATACCTCCATCAAATAGGAAAAAAAATTTAGTGAATCTTCGTAACACAATAAAAAAAAATGATTATGAGTGAGTTTAAAGTGTTCGGACGCGTTCTTGTTTGCTCTGCTTTAAAATAGTTCAAATACAGAAAGTGCGGGTCTTTAAATCTAAAATTTTGCAAAATAGCATCCTCTTAGACAGACGCTTAAAATTCCACTGCTTTGTTTGAGCTTGAAAGTGTGTTATAAATTATTTCATACTTTAATATCAATACAAAATTAAACAACAACAGATTGCGCCAAATAGAAAAGGTCTAAAATGAGTGTTCAGCGTTCTCCCCCTGAGCGCGAAACTAAACAAGTTATTGAGGGAGTAAGTATGCAAACAAATAAATTTACTAATTTATTGCCGTCTTCTTCTGCACGCAAAAGTGATCTTCTCACAGCGCATGCGTAGTCAAAAACTTTTTCTTGGAGTGCTGAATGTGGATCTTCACTGCCAAATTCTCCATCAACAATTGTTGCACATCAAAACAGCGATGATAAACATGTATCAGAAAAAACGTTGCAGAAAAATGTTTGTATGCAAAAGTTGCTAAATTGCACAACAAAACATAACGAACATGAGTCTATCAGCATTGAAGATAAAAATAATATTCAAAATGCTGCCAAACAAGACAACGGCAATAAAATTCAGACAGGAATAGATAGATATATTCTTGTAACAAAGCGGAAACGCAGCCCCATGACAAAACCATCTAGTCAAATTTCAAAACTAACAAAATTAGTTGAAAACGGCGCCTCCTTAAATAAAAATAGATTTCAAATCTTATCAACTGATGAAAATAACGAGAATACCGAAAATAATACCAAAAAATACAAACCACCTCCAATTTATCTAAGGGAAAAAAATTCGAACGATCTTTTAAAGAAGATAACATCCATAATAGGTGATAAACATTTCTACGTGATTCCACTCTTGAAGGGAAATGTTAATGAAACAAAAATCCAAATAAATGATGAATTAAATTATAGAAAAATTATAAACTTCTTTGATGCCAATAATAAAAGCTACTACACCTACCAGCTAAAAAGTAGCAAAGGTTTAAGTGTGGTAATAAAAGGTATAGAACACTTCGTACCGGAAGCTGATATAAAAGCAGCCTTAGCAGAAGCCGGATTTGAAGCAAAGTCCATCTTTAATATTAAAAACAAAAATAAAACACCTCAGCCAATATTTAAAGTAGAACTTGAGCCAAACGCAAAAAAACTCGCTAAAGGAGAAGTGCACCCAATTTACAATCTTCGTTATCTTTTACATCGAAGGATAACAGTAGAAGAGCCTTTCAAAAGAAAAGATCCAATACAGTGTACTAACTGTCAAGAATTTGGCCATACTCGAACCTATTGCACCTTACCTAGTGTATGTGTAATATGTGGAGATCTACACAAATCCTCCATATGTCCAAAACCTAAAGAAGATGCAAATGCAAAAAAATGCAGTAATTGCGGCAAAAATCATACTGCAAATTATAGGGGTTGTACCGTATTTGTTGCAGTTAAGCAGAGAACTCTTCCCAAAAATCAATTAAACGCTGTGCCACCAAAAAATTACTACCAAGAACAAATAAACAATACAGAAGCAACAATCTCTCAAGGCAAAAGTTATGCAAATGTATTAAGAGAAAATATTCAACCTCAACAATTGGCAATACCAGCAGTAGATAATTTAGAAGAGACGCTAAAAACACTGATCCAAAGTCTTAATCTTTTTATGTATAGTATGCAAAGTATGATGCAAGAACTTATAAAAAATCAAACTGCTCTAATGCAAACTCTAATAATGAAAAAATGAGCAACTCCATTAGAATATGTCACTGGAATGCAAACGGTATAAACAACCACAAACTTGAAATTGAATATTTTTTAATTAGTAATGCAATTGATATTATGCTTGTGTCCGAAACACATCTTACTCAAAAAAACGCTTTCAAAATTCCAAATTACTGCTTTTATGACACCAAGCATCCCAAAGGTATGGCTCGAGGAGGTACTGGTATTATAATAAAAAAAAGACTTAAACATTTTGTTTTAGAAGACTTCAGCAAAGATTATCTACAATCGACAGCTATCCGATTTGATGAATATGGAGAAAATATCGTAATAGCTGCAATATATTGTCCACCCAATCACAATATAGAAGTCCAAGACTTCCAAAACTTTTTTAAAACACTCGGTTCTAAATTTCTGGTCGCAGGCGATTTTAATGCGAAGCACACATTCTGGGGTTCAAGGCTAATAACGCCAAGAGGACGGAAACTTCTAGCAGTTGTGAAAAGTGAAGATCTCAATGTGATTTCAACTGGACACCCAACATACTGGCCTTCTGATCGACAAAAAGTCCCAGATCTTATCGACTTTGGTCTAAGCAAAAATATTAAACCATCAACAATCACCGCATTTCCATTAGTTGAACTGTCATCAGACCACTCACCAACAATAATAACAATGCAAAGTCAACAGAATAGAACTATCCAAACGCAATGTCTAACAAAACATATAAACTGGTTAAAATTTCGTAAATATGTTTCTTGTCATATACCTCAACATGCTTCGTTAAAGGTGAATAATGAAATTGATGCTTGTGTTAACCAATTTTCTGAATCTCAATGGGTGTTGAAGTAGCTTCTATAAGAATTGAAAAAAAAGAACCCAAAAAAATCGGTGTGACAAAAACAATAGAGGGATTATTACAACGAAAGAGAAACGCTAGAAGACTATGGCAACGGCACAGATCCCCAAAACATAAAGTTTTACTAGCTAAATGTACAAATGAACTCAAATATGCACTAGCGGAAAGACATCAAAAATCCCTAGACAATTTTCTATTCAATTTGGCACCTAATGAACAAACGGATTATTCACTTTGGAAGGCAACAAAGTACCTCAAACAGCCTATCCAGCATGAATCTCCTCTCCGACTAGAAAATGGTGACTGGGCACGAAGTGACTCAGAGAAAGGGGAAATATTTGTAAAACACTTGAAAAATGTATTTACTCCAAATAATGCTTCACAAAATACTTCTTTACCAATTACAAACCTATATCCTTCGAGCAGGCCCCTTATTTTTAAACTAGAAAATATCAATAAAATTATAAAAGATCTCAATGCGAAAAAGGCAGCAGGACCTGATAAAATCTCAGTTACAATGGTGAAACAATTACCACAATGTGCCATTATACATCTCAGGCATTTATTTAACGCTATCTTACGGACAGGATATTATCCCAAACTTTGGAAAATGTCACAAATAACAATGATACCTAAACCTGGAAAGGACAAAACCAAAGTAGAATCTTACAGACCAATTAGCGTCCTTCCAGTATTATCAAAAATATTTGAAAAGCTACTAATAACAAAAATAATGCCAATACTCTCAGCTAACGAAATAATTCCGGAGCATCAATTCGGCTTCAGAGCTAAACACAGTACAACTGAACAAGTGCATCGTATTGTATCATTCGTAAGAAACTCATTTGAAAATAAACAATACTGCACTTCCATATTTATAGATGTAGCCCAAGCGTTTGATAAAGTATGGCACGAAGGCTTAATACATAAAATTACAACTCTCATGCCAGTTAACACTCACCTTTTGTTAAAAAACTACTTAAGCAGAAGAACTTTTATTTTAAAATATAAAGATTTTGTTTCAGAACCCTGTCCTATCAAAGCTGGAGTTTCACAAGGAAGTGTAATAGGTCCGCTATTATATCTGCTGTATACAAGTGATATGCCAACTTCGGAAAACACTTTAACTGCAACATTTGCTGACGATACAGCAATACTAAGTGCACACAAAAACCCCGCAATCGCACAACGCATGCTTCAAGAACATGTTCACCAACTTGAGAAATGGTTATCAGTATGGCGTATCAAAGTCAATGAACAAAAATGTACCCATGTAACATTTGCTCTAAGACCAGGAAACTGTCCCAATATTACAATAAATGAGCAAAAAGTACCTTCAAGCGACTATGTAAAATATTTAGGGATACATCTAGACAGACGTTTAACTTGGAACAAACACATAGAGGCTAAAAAGACACAAATAAACATAAAATTAAGTTCATTGCACTGGCTTATGGGCACGTCATCTAAGCTACCACTTG
>NW_024032300.1:0-10913 GCF_002237135.1 Teleopsis dalmanni | reverse complement strand
GAAACACTGAGAAGTCGTGTATATAAATCAGTTTGTGTGGATTGTATTAGCAGACTTGTATGCAATACAATCCACAATGCTCTTCTCACCAATTGTTTAGTATAGTAACTGTATGATTTATATGCGTTCCTTCTCTTTCGAATAACAAATAAAATGTTATGCAGAAGTTTTACAGTTTATAAAACTGCACAATGAATGTGGATTGTGGAAATGCACTTTAATTGATATATTTTTCGGCTTATTAGTTTTTTTAAATATTTAAATTTTATATAACATGTATAAATATAAATTATTTAAATTATTTAAATTATTTAAATTATTTAAATAATTTTTTTTAAATTTTTTTACAATTTTATGAATTAAATCATTTTTAATTGCAGTTTATTAATATACGTAAATAGTAAAACCCGCAAAGCAGGAAAATGAATTTTTACTTAATAAAATTCAATTAACTCAAAAATATATTATATATTAATTATATATCAGCAAAACTAATTTAATAATTTAATAAAATTAAAAATTATGGCACATTTACATAGAAAATAACTTTCATATATAGAAAATAATTATTTTAAAGACATTTTTGACACTGATTTAGATTTAAATGAATTTCTAGAGTATTCCGATGAATTTCGTCGAAATAAAAATTAAATGAACTCATAAAAGAATTTTTTAGCCGGTAAATTTGTGTAATTATTTACTATTATTAATTTATTAAGAAAAAAAAAATCTTTTTTTCTGCAAACTTAATCCTTAAATTAATTCGCAAATAATTTTATTATAAAAAAAGAATTCAATGAACCACTAAAAAAGGTTTGATTCATGCATCAAATATATATGTATGTACTTTAGATAAAGTTTTTAAAGTCATTCTAAAATCAATTTTTTTTTTTTGCTAAGGAAGCTATGTAAATATATAATAATATTTTATAGTATATCTAGATATCGTATAGGCTAATGTGCTTCTGATGTCGCAATTTTTGGCTGCACGTTCAAAAATTTTGTTTTACATGCAGTTCATTTACATGTACATGCGTACATTTTTAAATGCATTGGATTTCAATAATTTACTGCAGGCTTTTAATTAACAAAGCATATAAGTTTTGATTTATTTTGTTTGAGGTAGCTCTGAAATTAACAAATAATAATTTAAGATTCAAAATAGTAATTCTTTGAGGAAATTGGCTACTTCTGCTAACAGAAAGGGAAGATAAAAAGAAAATTTGCAAACATCGCTTGCACAACAATTTTTGTTGAATGTTTTATATTTTTATTGTTTGCTTTATATGTTTATTGTTAATTTTATAATTGTATTGTTTGTTTATTATGTATTTTAATTGTATATTTAAAATTTTTATTGTAATTTTTATTTTTTTTGAATGTTTTATATGTTTATTGGTTGTTTTATATATTTATTGTGTATTTTATAATTCTATTGTTTGTTTATTGAGTGTTTTGTTTTTTAATTGTAATTTTAATATTTTTATTTTTTTGTTATGTTTCTTGCGTAGTAGTTGCTTTTATTATATATTTTTATTGTTGTATTTTATGATTTTATGATTTTATGATTTTATGCTTTTTTTAAGTATTTTATGTACGGATTTTATGGTTTATACGGATTTTATGGATTTATTACTTTCGTTATCGACAGTGTAAGTAACATCTAGATTATCGACGCTGTCGGTAATGATTGCTGAAACAGTAAAAGGAATTTTTATTTTATTCATAATTAACATATCGGTGCAGATTTTTTTTAACAGTGTGAAGTATAAGAATTATAGCTGTAATGAAAATAGTGTTTGTGATCTGTTAGTTTAACATGTGTTGTTAGTAAATTGGAGCATTCGCAAGAAGTTTTTATAAATAATAAATTTAATCCAGAGAACTTTTTTTCAAGTTCACGCACCAAAATAATTTGTATCTTTTGGAAAGTTTTTTGTTGTGGAATTGGTACATAAATTATAACAGCCTACAACAACAAAAAAACAATATTAATGAAACTATGTTTAAAAAATGTGCATACCTTTTTAGTACCGAATTCAATTTCAAGGGCTCGAGTTATGTGCAAATCTCTCAAATAAGGTTTTAAGTCTACAACAACAAAATAACAATATTAATGAAACTATGTTTAAAAAATGTGCATCCAATTTGGCACAAATACATTTGCCTACGATCTCTGCTGGAAACACTAAATCTTCTAAAATAAAATACACAGCAGTTAAACTACGCGAACGGATTATTGCACCGTCTTGTTTTTACGAAAACTTTGTAGTTACTGTTATATTATTCTGTTTAATGAATTATTATTATTTAGACATATCTAAGTCTTTACGGTGCTGATATAAGTCTTCCTCTTCAAGTGGTCCTTGCAAACCCTTATGAAATATTTTTCTCATCCACCAGAAACTCCATCTCGAAAATATATTAGCGGTTGAGTAGGGATTCTTTGCGCGTTCAATTTTTCTTCTAGTCCGATTCATGTTAAATTTCTTTATTTACAGTTACGTTTGATTATGATAAACCAAAAATGTAGTAATAAATTCGAAGTTCAAGAAATGAAAATAACCGACACGAGCACCACTCAATATGGTAAATGCAACAAAAATTTTTTAAATCGTGAATAACAGTAAATAGCAATGCAAAAAATTTACAATACTTTTTCAATGTTACAACAAAACTTTATAGACAATGTACGGTAATTACGCGTACTCGTTTTCGTATTCGTACAACAGAAATTATTTTCAAATAATTCCTTATGCAAATCATGCAAAATTGTTATATTATTCTGTTTAATGAATTATTATTATTTAGACATATTGAATTAATTACTGCAAGTTAATTGCTAGACTCATTAAATTTGATGAATGTTACCAATATATGAATGAGCTACAATTCAGTTTGAGCAATGAAGCGTTAAACGAAACATTGGACCACTAATTTTAAACAGCAAAAAACACAAGTGCAAAAAAAGATTTAATGAAATAAGTGTTATTTAACACTTACTTTGTGCTCAATGGTCGTTGAGATCTTAATCCAAATGCACCTTTATAATTTGGTGCCATCCCATTGCAACGAAATACGTTTGCCTACGATCTCTGGCTGGAAACACTAAATCTTCTTAAAAGTAAAATACAGCAGCAGTTAAACTACGCGACGGATTATTGCACCGTCTTGTTTTTACGAAAACTTTGTAGTTACTCGTTCTCTATCTAAGTCTTTACGGTGCTGATATAAGTCTTCCTCTTCAAGTGGTCCTTGCAAACCCTTATGAAATATTTTTCTCATCCACCAGAAACTCCATCTCGAAAATATATGAGCGGTTGAGTAGGGATTCTTTGGGCGTTCAATTTTTCTTCTAGTCCGATTCATGTTAAATTTCTTTATTTACAGTTACGTTTGATTATGATAAACCAAAAATGTAGTAATAAATTCGAAGTTCAAGAAATGAAGATAACCGACACGAGCACCACTCAATATGGTAAATGCAACAAAAATTTTTTAAATCGTGAATAACAGTAAATAGCAATGCAAAAAATTTACAACACTTTTTCAATGTTACAACAAAACTTTATAGACAATGTACGATAATCACGCGTACTCGTTCTCGTATTCGTACAACAGAAATTATTTTCAAATAATTCCTTATGCAAATCATGCAAAATTGTTATATTATTCTGTTTAATGAATTATTATTATTTAGACATATTGAATTAATTGCTGCAAGTTAATTGCTAGACTCATTAAATTTGATGAATGTTACCAATATATGAATGAGCTACAATTCAGTTTGAGCAATGAAGCGTAAACGAAACATTGGACCACTAATTTTAAACAGCAAAAACCACAAGTGCAAAAAAAAGATTTAATGAAATAAGTGTTATTTAACACTTACTTTGTGCTCAATGGTCGTTTGTAGATTCTTATCCAAATGCACCTTTATAATTTGGGTGCCATCCAATTTGCCACAAATACATTTGCCTACGATCTCTGCTGGAAACACTAAATCTTCTAAAATAAAATACACAGCAGTTAAACTACGCGAACGGATTATTGCACCGTCTTGTTTTTACGAAAACTTTGTAGTTACTCGTTCACTATCTAAGTCTTTACTGTGCTGATATAAGTCTTCCTCTTCAAGTGGTCCTTGCAAACCCTTATGAAATATTTTTCTCATCCACCAGAAACTCCATCTCGAAAATATATTAGCGGTTGAGTAGTGATTCTTTGGGCGTTCAATTTTTCTTCTAGTCCGATTCATGTTAAATTTCTTTATTTACAGTTACGTTTGATTATGATAAACCAAAAATGTAGTAATAAATTCGAAGTTCAAGAAATGAAGATAACCGACACGAGCACCACTCAATATGGTAAATGCAACAAAAATTTTTTAAATCGTGAATAACAGTAAATAGCAATGCAAAAAATTTACAATATTTTTTCAATGTTACAACAAAACTTTATAGACAATGTACGGTAATTATGCGTACTCGTTCTCGTATTCGTACAACAGAAATTATTTTCAAATAATTCCTTATCCTTATGCAAATCATGCAAAATTGTTATATTATTCTGTTTAATGAATTATTATTATTAAGACATATTGAATTAATTGCTGCAAGTTAATTGCTACACTCATTAAATTTGATGAATGTTACCAATATATGAATAAGCTACAATTCAGTTTGAGCAATGAAGCGTAAACGAAACATTGGACCACTAATTTTAAACAGCAAAAAACACAAGTGCAAAAAAAGATTTAATGAAATAAGTGTTATTTAACACTTACTTTGTGCTCAATGGTCGTTTGTAGATTCTTATCCAAATGCACCTTTATAATTTGGGTGCCATCAAATTTGGCACGAATACGTTTGCCTACGATCTCTGCTGGAAACACTAAATCTTCTAAAATAAAATACACAGCAGTTAAACTACGCGAACGGATTATTGCACCGTCTTGTTTTTACGAAAACTTTGTAGTTACTCGTTCACTATCTAAGTCTTTACGGTGCTGATATAACTCTTCCTCTTCAAGTGGTCCTTGCAAACCCTTATGAAATATATTTCTCATCCACCAGAAACTCCATCTCGAAAATATATTAGCGGTTGAGTAGGGATTCTTTGGGCGTTCAATTTTTCTTCTAGTCCGATTGATGTTAAATTTCTTTATTTACAGTTACGTTTGATTATGATAAACCAAAAATGTAGTAATAAATTCGAAGTTCAAGAAATGAAGATAACCGACACGAGCACCACTCAATATGGTAAATGCAACAAAAATTTTTTAAATCGTGAATAACAGTAAATAGCAATGCAAAAAATTTACAATACTTTTTCAATGTTACAACAAAACTTTATAGACAATGTACGGTAATTACGCGTACTCGTTCTCGTATTCGTACAACAGAAATTATTTTCAAATAATTCCTTATCCTTATGCAAATGATGCAAAATTGTTATATTATTCTGTTTAATGAATTATTATTATTTAGACATATTGAATTAAGAGAATGTTTTTATTTAATTTGTATGTTTCGTATTTTTTTTCATAGTAATGAGAAATTTTTATTGTGATCAGAATAAAAAAAACACTAAACAAAAACTAATGTTATACAAAATAGATAATAAAAAAAATAATTACTAAAGCTTTTACGCACGTGTGCAAATGTAAACAAAAGAAACTTTTAATAGATGTTAATGATTGGGTTTAATAAAACTAAAAACTTTTTTTAAATGTAATATACTCTTTAAACATTCTGCACATATTTAAGTATTTTGAGAAATGTGACAACATTGCATTTATGATGAAATCCATCAAATTATGTTTGTGTATGTTTATGAGAGAACAAATAGTAGAATGAATAAAAATTAAACAAGAAAATATATTTTCTACAGTATAAGGTAAATGCATACGTAGAAACACACATATATATGATACATATGCATACAGAGAAAAATCACGGAAAAGTAAATAAAGTTTCGGAAAGTAAATTTATAGAAGACAAAAAAAACAAAAACATTAAAATATTACTACAAAAAAATAAATTTAAGCGACGACAAAAAGTTTAAAAAAAAAATACTTTTTTGTAATATTTAATAACAATACTAAGTTTGTTTTATATTACGTACCTTATCTAAAAGTTGCAGAAAGTAATTTGGCTTCAGCAGCAGCATCAGCAAAAATTCACTCAAGTTGAGACGAAGAAGACGTAATAGCTGACGAGTTACGAAGAAGACAACAAAAAAAAAAACAAAAAAATATAAAAAACAATATGAAAAACCGACAATATATAATCGAACGTACGAACGAAAGACAAGACGTCAAGCTTTCTTTAGCTATTTTACTTGAGTTTATTTCTTTTAAATATTTTTTGCATTTACTTATTTATTAAATTTTTTTTAAATTCTGTTTTTAATAAACTTAGGAAAGTTAAAAATTAACCGAAACGTCTTGTTAAACACTTCAACGACGACGACGACAATGAATCAACCAGGCAAAATTTGTAGCAAATGTTTACTTGTTTCTCCTTTACTTGCTTTTATTTTTTATATTTTTTGCTTTTTCACAATCGTAGCAAGTTAGAGGCAGACTGAAATATACGACTGCTTGTATCGGAGCAGAAGAGAAATATGAAATTTTTTTTGCACTACCGACAATAGAATTTAATGCGCTCTCATCGCTCTTTACACAGAATCTACACAATTTCACGCCCAACCAACCAACTAACCAACCACCTTATATGATTAATAATTTTGACCTTGGGCATTGAAAAATATATGCCGGTAGATTAAACGTAAAACTCTTTACGACAAAGATTTTATTTACAAACATATATACATACATGTGAACATATGTATATAAGCATACATATGTTTACTTGTGTATAAAGAAAGGTGATAAATTTTTGAAGATTATAAGCAAATATATATAAAAATATAAATTTGGAATATAAGAAAGATAAAATTTGATAAACTCCATCTCGAAAATATATTAGCGGTTGAGTAGGGATTCTTTGAGCGTTCAATTTTTCTTCTAGTCCGATTCATGTTAAATTTCTTTATTTACAGTTACGTTTGATTATGATAAACCAAAAATGTAGTAATAAATTCGAAGTTCAAGAAATGAAGATAACCGACACGAGCACCACTCAATATGGTAAATGCAACAAAAAATTTTTAAATCGTGAATAACAGTAAATAGCAATGCAAAAAATTTACAATATTTTTTCAATGTTACAACAAAACTTTATAGACAATGTACGGTAATTACGCGTACTCGTTCTCGTATTCGTACAACAGAAAATAAATTATTATTTTCAAATAATTATTATTATTTTATTTTCAAATAATTCCTTATGCAAATCATGCAAATTTGTTATATTATTCTGTTTAATGAATTATTATTATTTAGACATATTGAATTAAGAGAATGTTTTTATTTAATTTGTATGTTTCGTATTTTTTTTCATAGTAATGAAAAATTTTTATTGTGATCAGAATAAAAAAACACTAAACAAAAACTAATATTATACAAAATAGATAATAAAAAAAATAATTACTAAAGCTTTTACGCACGTGTGCAAATGTAAACAAAAGAAACTTTTAATAGATGTTAATGATTGGGTTTAATAAAACTAAAAACTTTTTTTAAATGTAATATACTCTTTAAACATTCTGCACATATTTAAGTATTTTGAGAAATGTGACAACATTGCATTTATGATGAAATCCATCAAATTATGTTTGTGTATGTTTATGAGAGAACAAATAGTAGAATGAATAAAAATTAAGCAAGAAAATATATTTTCTACAGTATAAGATAAATACATACGTAGAAACACACATATATATGATACATATGCATACAGAGAAAAATCACGGAAAAGTAAATAAAGTTTCGGAAAGTAAATTTATAGAAGACAAAAAAAAACAAAAAAAAAACATTTAAAAATATTAGCTACAAAAAAAATAAATTTAAAAGCGACGACAAAAAGTTAAAAAAAAATACATTTTTTTTAATATTTAATAATCAATACTAAGTTTTGTTTTATATTACGTACCTTATCTAAAAGTTGCAGAAAGTAATTTGGCTCCAGCCAGCAGCTTCAGCAAAAATTCACTCAAGTTGAGACGAAGAAGACGTAATAGCGCTGACGATTTACGAAGAAGACAACAAAAGCGAGGAACAGTTAAAACCTCATAAAAAAACAATATGAAAAACCGACAATATATAATCGAACGTACGAACGAAAGACAAGACGTCAAGCTTTCTTTAGCTATTTTACTTGAGTTTATTTCTTTTAAATATTTTTTGCATTTACTTATTTATTAAATTTTTTTTAAATTCTGTTTTTAATAAACTTAGGAAAGTTAAAAATTTACCGAAACGTCTTGTTAAACACTTTAACGACGACGACGACGACGACGACGACATGGAATCAACCAGGCAAAATTTGTAGCAGATGTTTACTTGTTTCTCCTTTACTTGCTTTTATTTTTTATATTTTTTGCTTTTTCTTAATACAACAATATTTTAACTTTATAATTTTTTAAATAAGATTCCACAGATTTCATTTTTTAAGACGTGACTTATTAATTATTATTTTATATATATATTTTAATTATCTTACATATATAGTATCGAATGTACGATAAATTCGAACTTAACAGACTTTTCGAACAAAAAAAAATTCCAGCACACGTTCACAATCGTAGCAAGTTAGAGGCAGACTGAAATATACGACTGCTTGTATCGGAGCAGAAGAGAAATATGAAATTTTTTTTTGCACTACCGACAATAGAATTTAATGCGCTCTCATCGCTCTTTACACAGAATCTACACAATTTCACGCCCAACCAACCAACTAACCAACCACCTTATATGATTAATAATTTTGACCTTAGGCATTGAAAAATATATGCCGGTAGATTAAATGTAAAACTCTTTACGACAAAGATTTTATTTACAAACATATATACATACATGTGAACATATGTATATAAGCATACATATGTTTACTTGTGTATAAAGAAAGGTGATAAATTTTTGAAGATTATAAGCAAATATACATAAAAATATAAATTTGGAATATAAGAAAGATAAATTTTGATTAAACTCCCTCTCGAAAATATATTACCGGTTGAGTAGGGATTCTTTGGGCGTTCAATTTTTCTTCTAGTCCGATTCATGTTAAATTTCTTTATTTACAGTTACGTTTGGTTATGATAAACCAAAAATGTAGTAATAAATTCGAAGTTCAAGAAATGAAGATAACCGACACGAGCACCACTCAATATGGTGAATGCAACAAAAATTTTTTAAATCGTGAATAACAGTAAATAGCAATGCAAAAAATTTACAATATTTTTTCAATGTTACAACAAAACTTTATAGACAATGTACGGTAATTATGCGTACTCGTTCTCGTATTCGTACAACAGAAATTATTTTCAAATAATTCCTTATCCTTATGCAAATCATGCAAAATTGTTATATTATTCTGTTTAATGAATTATTATTATTAAGACATATTGAATTAATTGCTGCAAGTTAATTGCTACACTCATTAAATTTGATGAATGTTACCAATATATGAATAAGCTACAATTCAGTTTGAGCAATGAAGCGTAAACGAAACATTGGACCACTAATTTTAAACAGCAAAAAACACAAGCGCAAAAAAAGATTTAATGAAATAAGTGTTATTTAACACTTACTTTGTGCTCAATGGTCGTTTGTAGATTCTTATCCAAATGCACCTTTATATATAATTTGGGTGCCATCCAATTTGGCACGAATACGTTTGCCTACGATCTCTGCTGAAAACACTAAATCTTCTAAAATAAAATACACAGCAGTTAAACTACGCGAACGGATTATTGCACCGTCTTGTTTTTACGAAAACTTTGTAGTTACTCGTTCACTATCTAAGTCTTTACGGTGCTGATATAACTCTTCCTCTTCAAGTGGTCCTTGCAAACCCTTATGAAATATTTTTCTCATCCACCAGAAACTCCATCTCGAAAATATATTACCGGTTGAGTAGGGATTCTTTGGGCGTTCAATTTTTCTTCTAGTCCGATTCATGTTAAATTTCTTTATTTACAGTTACGTTTGGTTATGATAAACCAAAAATGTAGTAATAAATTCGAAGTTCAAGAAATGAAGATAACCGACACGAGCACCACTCAATATGGTGAATGCAACAAAAATTTTTTAAATCGTGAATAACAGTAAATAGCAATGCAAAAAATTTACAACACTTTTTCAATGTTACAACAAAACTTTATAGACAATGTACGGTAATTACGCGTACTCGTTCTCGTATTCGTACAACAGAAATTATTTTCAAATAATTCCTTATGCAAATCATGCAAAATTGTTATATTATTCTGTTTAATGAATTATTATTATTTAGTCATATTGAATTAATTGCTGCAAGTTAATTGCTAGACTCATTAAATTTGATGAATGTTACCAATATATGAATGAGCTACAATTCAGTTTGAGCAATGAAGCGTAAACGAAACATTGGACCACTAATTTTAAACAGCAAAAACCACAAGTGCAAAAAAAAGATTTAATGAAATAAGTGTTATTTAACACTTACTTTGTGCTCAATGGTCGTTTGTAGATTCTTATCCAAATGCACCTTTATATTTTGGGTGCCATCCAATTTGGCACGAATACGTTTGCCTACGATCTCTGCTGGAAACACTAAATCTTCTAAAATAAAATACACAGCAGTTAAACTACGCGAACGGATTATTGCACAGTCTTGTTTTTACGAAAACTTTGTAGTTACTCGTTCACTATCTAAGTCTTTACGGTGCTGATATAAGTCTTCCTCTTCAAGTGGTCCTTGCAAACCCTTATGAAATATTTTTTTCATCCACCAGAAACTCCATCTCGAAAA
>NW_024032299.1:0-10914 GCF_002237135.1 Teleopsis dalmanni | reverse complement strand
TTAAAATATCGAAAAATATACAGCGCGCGAATTTTAAATGAGAACCTCCGAAAACCTTTCGGTCACAATGTATACACTCTGATAATGGTAAACAATTTATATCCGAAATTTTTAAAAATCTTCTAATCAAATATGGAGTGAATCATGTCAGAACAGCTTTTTACTCACCTCAAGCAAATGCTGCGGAACGAGTAAGCCGCTCAGTGCTGCAGATGATAAGAGCATATATTGGGGAAAATAAAAAAAACTGGGATGAACATGTGAGTGATGTGGCTTTTGCATTAAGATGTGTAACTCTTAGCGCGATTCAATTAGAACCATATTTCGCGGTATTCGGTTCTCACATGTCACAACACGGGAAATCATTTTCCATCAGTAGAAAACTAGATACAATTAGAGCAGTAGAGTTTAGGGTTTTTCATCAGTCAGACAAATAACAGGTAATACGAAATAAGATAGTAGAACACTTAAAAGTCGCATATACACAAGCAGAGAAAGTACACAATACAAGGAAAAAACCAGTAGAGTTTAAAGTAGGGTAAATAATATGTCGCCGAAACTTTCGACAAAGTAAGAAATCAGCTGATTTTAACGCCAAGCTTGGACAGAAAAATATTAAATGCATAGTATTCAAAACTGTAGGTAATGCACTATATGAATTGGGTAACATGCAAGGGACAAGACTTGGTGTATTTCACGCCAAAGATATAAACATATCGGTAGAGCATGAGACTCAAGTATATGGAGTGGGTCGAAGCCACTCGTGGGGCACAGAAACACAAACAGAATAAACTAAGAAAACTGACAGCCTACATTTGAATTTTATCTACAACGATGCTCCATATTGCAGGCAACATCGACACCGTCGAGCCTGTTATGTAGGCCTGTGGAAAAAGTAACAAATTAATACCACAAGAAGCAAATAAACATTCACGACACTAAAACTGAAGCGTCGAAATTCGGCATCCAACTTTGATTGCACTGCAATTTAATTTGGTTCAGCACTCGCTGCCAAGTTCATTCTTGTTTTCGACATACCTCAATACATTAATTGTATATGTAATTTATTACACTTATTTATTACAATAATTTTTTTAAAAGAAAAATTCAACTTTAAAAATAAATAAAAATTAAAGTGAAAAACACTTAAATAATTTAACACTGTAACGACACGGACTTTCCCGTTTCGTTATAATTTATGCTGGGGTATCCTCAGTCTTTTCCAGGGGGTCGCTACAATAAATTTATATTCGCGGAGACAGGACTTCTCAAAATAAAAGTAATGCGTTTAATTTTTTAAATACTGATTTATTTAAAATATTAATAATTCATTAAAATAATATGTAATAAAGAAAAGAATTCAATTAAACGTAACAAGATAAACCTGGAGATTAACTATTTGTACAATTTTCAACGATTTATATAAGATAGCTTTATATAGATTATTATTTCTTCAATCGTATTTCAATAACTTGAGATTTTAAACGCATGCAAATTCTGAATGTATTTCCTTAGTCGTATTTCAAAGAGATTGGTTAAATTTAATTAGATATGATTTGAGATGTTTCCTTGTGACCAGCTGTATTTGGAAGCTGTCCCTGTAGAGTTCACAGTGGTGGCTGATCCAGTTTCGTGGTTGTACCTTAGTATAATTTCGGTGATTATTCTGTTCGATGAGTACCTAGTGGACGAAACGGGGTTAGTGAATGTATATATGTCTTGTTATATTGAATATATATATAAAGTGTCTCCGCGCCTGGACTTAAAACCGCCCATGCGCTAAACAATTATATATATATTTTAAATAGATTATACACTAGGCTTAAAACCGCCACTGTGTCAGACAATTTTTTTTATATTTATTTATTTTTATATGTTGACATACAATGCCACCGAGTGATCATACTAGACACACTAAATTCTTAGAAAATTGCGCCGTCTTTTATACGCATCCTCTTGCACTTTTTGTGTAAAGTACACAAATCTTTGAGTTGATCTTAGTTGAACTTAATGCACTTTAACACTTTTGCACAAAAGCTTCCTTGTGCATCTTTTTGCAGCGAATTGCATTCTGACGTTTTTGACGTTTGCAAATGTTTGTTTGTATTTTACTTTTTACATTTGCGCGTTTTTTTAAATTGGATTGAATATAATTTGTTAAAATAAGTAAAATTAATTAATAAGTAATATCGGAGTTTTAATAATTAATTTAATAAAATTATTTATATAAACTACGTTTCCTTTTTGTTTAAATTATTCAAAGTGACGTGTGTAAAGTGGTAGTGCAAAGGTATTTATAGTTGTTTTCCAATTTTCTAAATGATAATTATATTTAATAAATTCATTTATAGAAATATCCAACATTCAAGTCATAGTATGTAGGTTGGAAATTTGTGCAAAATTTCCATCCTTACAACACAAAAACATTACATCATTTCTTTGTAAACAAATAAATTCAACGTTCATTGCTCGCACGTTGATAAACCGAAAATAAGTAAAAGCTTTAGCATCTGCTTTCGTCTTGCTTTTGTGTTGTTTTGATCAGTGCAAGCAAGGCGAATTCCAGTGAAAGCTGCACCAAGTTCAAACTACTGAGAGAACGAGGTGTTACCAAGCAGGAATAAACAAACCAGAATATGTAAAAGACAAATGCTAGTTTTGCGTAAAAGTGAAAGGTGAGCTTTTTATAAGTTCATACACCTTTGCTTGCAAAAGAAAATAAAATGAAAAGTGAAAGTGAAAGATGAGCTTTTTATAAGTTCATACACCTTTGCTTGCAAAAGAAAATAAAATAAAACCAAAGCAGATACATAAGGAGAAAATTTTGTAACCGGATAGTGGTGAAAAATTTTAGAAAAACTTCGGCGCCAAATATCAAATTAACAGGACTAGGAACGTTCTTGAAATTTGTCAGTTAGGAGCAATTGTTATATAAAAGGCTAATACCGGTGAAGAAGTGGACTGATTTTTGTGAAGCCAGAGACTTAGGAGTGTATTAAAAATTTTAATAAATGATCGTAAAAGTTTTTTTTTGACAAAAAAAAGGAGGATAATTTTCTTTGAACTAAAAAGCAGTGATGTGTGCATTAAATACAAATAACTTAATTTGCTAAATTAATTTTTTTTGAAAAATTGTTAACGAAATAAACAAATAAATTAAGTTCTGAGTGAAAAATTACATAAAGTGTAGCAAATTAATTGTTAATCAGAATCTTATGAGAAAAATTATTTTTAAACAGACAAATTAATAAGTGATTATGTATTAAACAATTAAAAAAAATAATAAATTTTAGAAACAAATATAAATTGATCAAAATCAGAAAAAAAAACAATTCTCTGTTATCAATCTTATAATATTAAAGAAAAAAAAAATAATACATTAATTAAAGTGATGCAACAAGTCAATATATGATTCAACCATATAAACGAGCTTATGTCTCGAAATAATAAAAAAAGAAAAAGAAAAAAAACAGAAAAAAATCATAAAAACTTTTAATATGAACGTAACAGGCAGAATCTAATGGGCTTAGAAATGTGGTAAGACTATATATGAAGTGCAGCCACAGTTATAAACCAAAGAACCCAAAGCCAGTACAAGTTACCAAGAAGAAATCAGCTAAGAGGAAAGTTGGAGGTTGCAAGGATAAGAAAGAGAACAGTAACTTTGCGGTAATCCGGAATGCACAGGTATTTGTAGCTGTATGTGAACAACGCATCCCTATTGTCATGGGTACCCGCTGTGCTGACTAAAACGAAAAAAAAAAAATCATGTACTTTCAATTTTTTTTATTTTTTTTGATTTTTTTAATAATAATTTTTTTTGTTGTTCAAAGAGTAAAAAAACTAAATGAATTTAATTATATTTTTTTTGAAAAAAAAAATTTTAAGTAAAAATATTCTATAATTTAAAATTGTTTTGAGTTATTAAACGCATAACATTATGCCTAACCACTGATGCTTTGTTTAATTTGATCATTAACTCTTGATAAAGCAAAGAAACAAAAAAAAAAATAAAAGAAAAGAAACTAAAAATAGGATTTCCTTCTTATGCACGAATATAAATATATTTTTTTTTTTAAAGTTTTTATTATTATCCAATTTATTTACTATATATATACATCAAATTTTTATACACATGTAATAAATTTTACCTTAAAAAAAAAAATATCGATAATAAAATTTAGCTAGATACATCGGCAGCTAAGGTGACGTCATCAGAGCAGCTGGAGTAAGTACTTGGGTTATTTGATTTTTTTTTTGCTGATTTTTTTTCTTTGCATTATTTTATATTATGTTTGACCGCAAATATTTTTTGATTTTTTTTATTTATTTTGTGTTCATTGCATAGACATAATTAGATATATATACATATATACATGAAGAATAATTTACTTTAATTGTTAAAAATTTTTATTATTTTTAATTTTTTTATTATTAATTCCATATCAGTTAAATTTTTTTTGATGAAGTGAATAAAAAAAGAATGTAAAATTAATTACACTTGTTATGTTATAAATAAATTAATGATTTAATAAAAGAAATTAATTTTTATACTTATGTAAGTAGGTGTAAAAGACATAAATAAAAGATTTTTTTTTGATGTTCATAAAGATAAAATCGATAGGGTTTATTTTTGCGTTTGAAAAAGTAAGTCGCGTTCGTGGTGCGCTCCGTGTTTTTCGAAGTGAAACCTGGGAAAAGACTTGTCATTAAATGCGAAAGTATCAAAAAATATAATACAATATCATAATTAGTTAAAGAATTTGCCGAAAGTGCCGAAATATCGCGCCCGCGGTATTATTTTATTAATTGATTAGATTTTTTTTATAATATTCCGAACGGAAAATCAAAAACATAAAACAAAAAATAACATTCATCTGATATTTGTTTATTTGATATTTTATTACACATACACAATGAGCTGATATAGACAGCATAGTGTTGCAAAACTAATAACTAGTGCACAATTTTTGGCTGTACATCGTGTAAAAAAATAATATTGTGTAATTCAATTTGTCAGCTTTAATAGCGTAGTTGTAAGTTATTTTCTTTTTATATATATATCATCTAACAAAAATTAAGCAAAGAACTTAATCTAATATGAATCCGCAGCAACCTCCACTTTATGGTGGAGGAAAAGTATCAAAATTTAAAGAGAAAGCCGAAAGTAGTGCTATAGCTAAATACATAGAAAAAATAAACAATATGAAGCAGCTAAGTCTTCAACTTAGAAATGAGATAGAAATTCTTAAAAAAGAAAATGAGTTGCTTAAAGGTTCTCCATTACCTGTTACCCAAAAGTCTGAGAATGTGCACAATCAAATTGTATACGAAACTGATGAAGATGAACTTGCGAAAGAAACGGAGTGGATCTTTAAGAAAAGGCCCGCTAAGAAGAGAAAACCTGATCGCTCTCCTGACTCCATATCTCCTTCCAAGGACAAAAACATGGCATCAGTTTATGCAATTAAGAATGCCTCAGCAGACCAAAAATCATCACGTCCACTGCCAATTATGGTCTCAGAAGGAATGAACTACTCAGATCTCCTTCTCATTGCTAAAAACAACTGTAAAGAAGAATTTTCTATCAAACTTTTAAATAGTACTTTGTACAAAATCAGTACATCTGAGGTTAATGACTACAGATCAATAACAAAAGCACTATCTACGCAAAAAATTGTTGGTATTCTTATGAAAATAAACAACTGCGTCCGATAAAAGTAATAGCTAAACACCTTCCAAAGTCATGTGACCCGTCTGAGATTGTAACTGATCTGCAAGAGAAAGGATTGAACATTCTAAATGCGGTAAATAAGTGGAAGCCCTTCTCAAAAGAGCCACTCGACATGTTTATGCTCACATTTGATGCGTCCGAAGATATTAAGAAAATACACGAAATCAAAACTATATTGAATTGTGTAATGAAAATAGAAACAATAAAGCGGTCGAAACAAATACCACAATGTAAAACATGTCAAGAATATGGTCACACTCAAAACTATTGTGGCAAAATAGTCCGATGTGTTAAATGTGCCGGCAACCATAAGACAATAGAATGCAAAAAGCCTGATCAGCAACAACCTTAATGCTGCAACTGCGGAGAAGAACATCCGGCCAATTACAGAGGTTGTGTAGTGGGTAAGGAGCTTCAAAAACAAAGAAATAAAATAATTTAAGAGAAGAATGGAAATCTCCAGCGAAATAAAGTGGCCAAAAATCAATATAATAATAAACCATCTGATTTAATAAACAAAAACTTAAAACCTACTAACAAAAACAATCCAACGTTCGCTGAAATGGTGCGATCCAACGCCCAGCCTGATGAAAATCATAAAATTCTTAACCAAATATTAGAAAAATTAACTCTACAAGAAAGCTACTATAAAATTTTAGATAAGAGGCTTACTAAGTTAGAACAAAAAAAGATAACTTAATTAATAATGTCAAGTTTACTAAAAGTAATGCTTTGGAACTCTAATGGTTTACTCAAACATTTTAGAGAGCTTGAACTTGTTTTAGCAGCCAGAGAAATGGATGTTTGCCTTATTACTGAAACGCATTTCACACATCATTCGTACCTAAAATTTAAAAACTACGAGTTTCATCACGTAGTACATCCCAGTAATTGCGCTCGAGGAGGAAGTGGAATCTTAATTCGGAAATCTTTTAAGTATTTCGTATCCAAAATAATCTCCAATGAAGAATTTCAGGCGATAACCATTACGCTTGATCTGCAATGTAAATTACAAATCACTTCTGTCTACAGCCCGCCAGCACAAAATTAAAACAGAGCAGTACAGCTTATTGAAATGCACAAACACCGCTTTATCATGGGCGGTGACTTCAATGCAAAGCATTCGCACTGGGGTTCTCGTCTAGTCACAACCAAGGGGAGAGAACTTCTAAAAGCGATACAACAAACTGGCTGTGAATGCATGTCATCCAGAAACCCTACGTATTGGCCAATTGATACTGAAAAAATACCAGACCTCCTTGATTTCTTCATCATAAAGCAAGTCTCGACATACAATCTTAAAATCGAAGACGGAACCGAACTTAACTCTGAACACTACCCGGTATACCTTACTACATATGGCTCTCCTATTGTTAACAACGTGACGACTAAAATTGTCAATAAGTCAACTGACTGGAATTACTTTAGAACACTCCTTTCTAATAATATTTCGGCTTCGACTGAAATTTACGGTGAAGGCGATGTGGAGTTCGAAATTATAGACCTTACAAGAAAGCTTCAACAAGCCGCGTGGTTAAGCACTCCTATATGGAAGAAATCAAACTGTCCGCATAGATATCCAACGGCCATATTAGAACTACTACAAAGAAAACGTAAAATAAGGAAAAAGTGGCTTTAAAAATAAACAATTCCATTCGTACTTGTCTGATTTGACCAATGCAGCACAGATTACTCCTTGTGGAAATGCACTCGAAATATAAAACGTCCAGCCTCTCATAACGCACCAATAAAGACCTTCATTAGCCAATGGGCCAATAGTGATAAAGAAAAAGCTGAACTTTTTTCTGAACATTTAACAAAAGTATTCTCTATTTCTGGTAGTGAGAATAGTGTTGAAACATGTAATCTGGGTACTAATAGCATAAACAATTTGCCGCCAACTAGCGAGTTTGAAGTAATGATGATAATAAAGAACTAAATTAAGCTAAAAAAAACATCAGGATATGATCTCATAACTGCAGAACTTCTTAGAGAAATCCCAGCTAACTGCATAGTTAAAGTTACTAACATCTTCAATGCTGTTCTACGATTGAAATATCTCCCTTCGTTGTGGAAGGTCTCAGAAATTATTATGGTCCTTAAACCGGGGAAAGATGCAAACGAGGTTAGCTCCTACAGGCCAATAGCTCTCCTACCTGTGATTTCAAAAGTATTTGAAAAAATTATGCTCAAACGGATGTTACCTTTACTTGAACAATAGCAGACCATACCTATGCATCAATTTGGATTCACTCGACCATTGATCAAGTCCACAGAATCACAAACAAAATCGAAACTGCCCTTGAGAAAAAGAAGGTATGTTCAGCAGTATTCTTAGACGTATCCCAGGCTTTCGACAAAGTTTGGCATACAGGTCTACTAACAAAAATGAGAGACATTTTTCCGTTGGAGTATTTCGATATGGTTTCTTCTTATTTGACCAATCGTTACTTCCGTGTTAAGCATGGAAACGATTACAGTGAACTCCAAAAAATCAACGCTGGGGTACCCCAAGGCAGTGTACTAGGTCCTTTTTTATATTTAATATACACACATGATTTGCCAACGAGCTCAGCGACGTTTACAGCGACGTTCGCTGACGATACAGCTGTTCTAGCGATTGGAGATGATGAACTAACAGCAGCCAGGCGTCTGCAGTCTTCTGTCAATGACATTATCGCTTGGGCTGAAAAGTGGAAAATAAAACTTAACCACTATAAATCAGTTCACGTCAACTTTAAAACCGAAATATCAGATTTATGCCCCTCTACATTGATGGAATACAAATTCCACATTCTAATACGGCTAAGTACCTCGGTATGCAAAGCTGAGATGGAATGAACATGTAAAAAAAAAGAGAGATGAACTGAATATAAAATACAGATCAATCAAATGGCTTATTGGAAAGAAGTCGAAACTGTCACTTCATAACAAGCTTTTAATTTACAAACAAATATTGAAACCAATTTGGACATATGGTATTCAGCTCTGGGGATGTGCTAGCAGCACACATGTTGAAACCATACAAAAATTCCAAAACGTTATATTAAGGGGTGCGGCAAATGCACCATGGTACGTAAGGAAATCTAATCTGCATCGTGATCTAGGGATAAATACTGTGGTGGAAGAAATACAGCGAAATGCAAGAATGCACCTGCAGCGACTGTACTCTCATCCGAATGATGAAGCTAACGAACTGGCGTCAATAGAGCCAACACGTCGCCTTAAGCGGCGAAAACCTTGTGATCTTTGGTCGCAACCTGTCCGAAATGCCTGATAAATAAACTTCCGTGATTTCTGATTAAATTCTTTATAATTGTTGATTAAAATTGTTTGTTAGCTTATTATATTGTTAGCTAGTTACACTTATAAAAATTTATTTAATCAAATAAAATAAATTTATATACAAAAAAAAAAAATAAAGATAAAATCATAGGATAGTATGATTGGTTAAAAAAAATTATTGTTAGCTAAAAAGGGGGTGGTACAAGCGTCATAATCACAGTTTATATCCGTCGCCGAGATAGCTCCGCCTTTGATCTTGCTTGAAACTTATATTTGACTGTTGATATTTTTCTTTCTTTCCTCTGCTTATTTATTTTCCTCGATAAACTGAGTGACCAGACATAAATACGCGAAAACATGGAGCCGCGTAGCAATCTGGCTCAGGCTTTACCAGAAGTGTTGCCTGTCTTTCCAGACTTTGTGAAGGAAGAGGTCTATCATGCTGGTAGAAGGCTCGAGGTTGACAATCAAGTAGAGAAAGAGATTCTTCAAATGATGCAGCGTGCCGGTTTGCCTTGAGGTAAAACCTGCGTGGTCAATGCAAGCCATGACATGCCATTGCACTCAACCTCAGCAGCTGTGATCTGTCTTATAGGGAACCAGCATGTGCCAATACTATTCCATGAAATGTTCTTTAATTTTAGGTAAGTATCTTAATTTCTTTTCTAATTTTTTTATTTTTATTTTTTTAAGCCCATGAAGTTTTTTTGTGAAATGTGAAGAATAGAATGAAGCAAAGGGATACTAATTAGTTAAGTATAGTTAAGTTTTTTTAATATTTCATTTGAATAGCTGTGTTTTTTTCTTTTTTTGAAGAATAAAGTCAATGGCTGAAGGAATAGTTTCTTTATATTAAATAGATATAGTTTTTGTTAGTGAAAACATGACACGAATATTATTTTTTTGTTGTCGTCTGTAGCGATACCTCACTTGCCAAGAACCCCACCACAACATCGGCGAGCATACCGGGCTAGCCACCGTGCCATGAGCGGCTTCTGAGGGCGCTGAACTACCAACAGGCAGACACAACAATTATATTGCCGAACTATGTCGTCTCCGAACTAAGAATGAAACAATATCATGTTGCCTACAAAAATCAAAATCAAGCTACAGTTATCAACGCCGTACGTCAAAAGTTCTGGATAATTGGTTCCAAGCCACTTTTAAAACCAGTCCAACAAAATTGTATGGAATACCGCCTTGAAGTCGCCAAGCCAGAACCACCGTTAATGGGTCAGCTCTCAGTCGACCGTATAACGCTGTATGTACGACCCTTCTCATACACAGGTGTTGACCTATTTTGACCATTACATATTACTATTGAACGTCGCCATGAGAAGCGCTGGGCTGTCATATACGCATGTTTAACAGTAAGTGCCGTGCATATAGACATCGTCGATAGCTTATCAACAGATGCATTCCTCGTATGTTTCCCCAGTTTTGTTAACCGACGTGGTACGCCAGTCAGAATGTGTAGTGACAATGGCACCAACTTTATTGGGGCACAAAAGCAATTAGGTGCTGACAAACAGTTTCTTCATGTTAATGGTATACGTCAGCAAGCCACTCAACTTAGAATTGAATGGGTATTAAATTGTTCGCAGAATTCTAGGGCAGGTGGTTGTTGGGAGCGCCTTATAAGCATGATCAATTACTCAAGTTAATCAGAGAGGAAGCAACCGCTTACAGATCTTCTTTTGACGCACAGCGAGCAGGAGCCACTCACACCAAATAATTTCTTGTTAGGCTGTGCCAATAGTAAACAAAACGCAATAACGACGTCATACCTATCAGCCACGGTAAACAGTGGCATATTCTAGAAGATATAAACAGCCGTTTATAGAAACAGTGGACTACGGAGTTCTTGCCTTGAATTTTTCGACATCCTAAATGGT
>NW_024032298.1:0-10918 GCF_002237135.1 Teleopsis dalmanni | reverse complement strand
TCATTGACATAATTAGGTGAAAAATATTTATTGCTCTTTTCGGTACTATCAGATTATTTATTTCTATTAATTAATTATGTACGAACTTATAAGCAAACATTTTTTAATTTATTCATGTTTTTTAAAAATATTTGTGAAAAATATCCACTTAAAATTCTTGTTGATAAGTGTTAAAACATTTATGTCCTTGGAGTGAAGTATTTGGTGTATGTTAAAAGTGGTTTCATACACTTAATTTAAATATCTAGTTTATATAGTTATTTTTTTTGTAAGTCTAAATTTTAGTTAGACTGTGGCAAATTAAAAAAAAAATTATTTAATTTTATTTGCTCAATCACTTCTTGATTGCTGTCTGATCATACTTACGGTGTTAGCCATTAATTGCTATTACTATTAAAGTGTCAATTTTATAGTAAACGAAAATTAGTTCAAATTTTATATCACGAAACTTCAAGTAATTCACAATATTAAAATGAGTTTAAATATTGCCAAACAATAAAAAATATGAAACTTTTTTATACATATTTAATGACTATTATCTAGGGTCATCCATTTCCACATTTGTGAGTACTGTTTCAGTGACATGTGTCAAATAGAGTTATAATCTTAAGTATTATACCATTCGATCAAAAAAGAACGAGAATTAAAAAAAAACCCGAAACTTTTTAACAATTTTTTTTATTATCGCCTTTAAAGTACTCTATTCCTGCGGCAATACATGCATGCCAACGCTTGATACAATTTTCCATACAAGTTTTATAGACCGCCAAAGGTATGGCCTTTAGGGCAAGAACTCAAAAGATGAGATGCGCTCTCATCGTCCTCCCCACAGCTACAACAGATTTGATTAAAAGGAAGACCAAGTCTTCTAGCATGGTTCCCTAGTTTACAGTGTCCTGTAGTCAACCCTACCAGAAGACCAATATCTTTGCGGGACATCTTTATTAGAGTTTTCGATTTCCTTTTATCGGAAAGTGTCCAGATTGCATACAGATGTCTACATACCGTTGAGTCTTCCAATCTTTTGTTAAAAGTATTAGTGCAGAAAGAACTCAATAACAATTTACATGATTACGAGTTATTTCCAAGACCTTTTATGATGAGCATTGCCAAATATACTCGAAACAACTGTATGCTCAGCCAAAAATTGAATTATTTCTATAATAATATAAAAAAAATTTTTGTTGCAGTAGTTCACTGCTGTGCAGAAAAACCTGTTTATTAAAATTTATTATAAATATGTTAGTAATATGAAATCAATTAGAACTTATAAATGTTAATATCTTCACATATCATACAAATAATTAATTTAAACTTTTTTCTTATAAAAGGTATCAGTCAAAGCTGGTTAATTGGATTTTTATGCCACAAATATGGTTATATTAATCAGAAAACAATATTTCACTATAAAGTCGAATTTCTATATAATTTACATAGTTTTTATATATAAAAAAGTTGTGAAAAGCATTAAAGTGCTTGCTAAATAACTTTTCTTGTAATCAAATAATAATGATATTAATTATGATTTCTAAAATTATTTTATAATATATTTGATCAAAAATTTTTCTAATAGTTATTAAATAAATATTTTAATATTTTATGTATAATTTTTATATACATAATAGTTATTTTTTTGAAGCTAATAGGTCAAAATAAATTTGATTTATTTTAAGAAAACACAAAAATTTTTTTTTGAATAAAGATAGATAGAAAGATAAAGATAGATTTTTGATAAAAAAATTTTTGAAGAATAATAATAATTAATAATAATTTAGTGTTTATTTTTTATTTAATTTTTTGCTTATTACATTATAATAACATATTATTCAAATATATATATTCATAAATATATATATTCAAAAATTATTTTTTTTATAATTTTTTTTAAACCACTGAAAGTAGAAAAGCCAAATACTTCTTTAAATTATTATTCAATGAGAAAAGAGTAAATATTTATAATTTAATAATAAAAAAAACCATACGCTTCGTTGACTACTTTGGGAATAGTTATTATACTATAAAGTTATTATGTAAATATTATCATATAAATTTATTTTGGAGGGAAATATGAGTTGTACTATGTAACTAAATAAATGTGATTAAAAAGCTAGTAAAAAGTATCTTGTTTTCTCTTCTAAACAAATGTTTTATGCGTATTTGATTATTTATGTTTGTGCTGTGTGCATGGGAAACATTGGTTTCCTGTATCTGTTAAATTATTTGAATATTTTTAGGTCATCTCAAAAGAGATATGTAACTATGGATACAATTTACAATGCTTGTTATTTACTGGAATGGAAACCTTATCTCTTAAATAGAACAGGTGTAACACAAAGTTAACAAATATTGTCTGACTATGGTTAACCTATATTTTTGTATTTATGACTTACTTAGCTACGTAAATTCATTTGTGGGTGAATTGTTTAGTAATTTTATGAGATTCATTGAAATTATAATTTAATGTGCTGCGTTTTTAATAAATTATTTCTATTTTATATATTATTTATTTATGATCTTCACAATTTTTATAATCATTATATATAGCATACACTTTATGGAGAATATTATGTATTATAATATTTTGTATATTATAGTATGTTCTGTCTGCCATTTCAATATCCACTTGCTGACTCTCTATACAATTCTTTACTTTAGACTTAGTTGAAAATATATCTACACACTAGAGTTACCTAATTGTCTAAACCAGGGCTGTCTAAAGCAGAGCACACAACCTCAGGTGGCCCGCGACCTATATTTGTGCGGCCTATGACATGTTTCTTATCCACCACAATTAGGCAAATTTTTCTTTGTTATATTTTTGTAACTATATTATATTATTTTTATTGTATCCCAAATAATTAAATTAAGATGTTTAAAATGATTTATTACGCTTACGATTAATTAGGATCGGGCTTTAAATAGCATTTTATGCTTCGCAAAAGGTTCTAGGTGGTTTTAAACCCTGAGGTTTTTATTATTTATATACGGCATCACAATGGGCCAATAGGCCTAAGTGAATCCACTAGGGATCACCGGTATAACCTAACCTAACCTACGATTAATTAACTTCATTCACAAAGACTTTAGTATATATTTCTTTGTACAACTGTTTCAAAAAATTCAGTATCAGAAGTCATTATATTAAAAATAAGATATTTTTTTGAATGGCAACGACTAATAAAATAATGTTGATATTGATAGAATTGCAAAAAATAAATTAATGAAGAATTAATAAAACTAAATTTATCATTGTCACCGTATTTTTATTTTTCTTCGGAAGAATTGTGAACGTATTTATTTATTTTTGCCTTCTACCTATTCAGTGATTTGTATTGATCCGCGATCTTATCTGTTCTGGATAGCTTAGGTCTAAATAATAAAACTGCTAAAACAAAGATGCCAGTCCGAAAGTTGATCGCCACAATTTTTGTTGGGACTATAGTATGTTGCCACTGTTTACTTAGCAAGTTTAACTTAAATTTCATTGACCATCGTTTTAAAGTTACTTAAAAATAAAGTAAGGGTAATAGACTAAAAATGAGAAATGCAACCCTTTAAAATAAATTTCCGACAAGAGAAATCACCAAAATTTCAAATATTTGTCATATGTAATATAAAATGTAATATATATGTATAATTAAATAATTTAATATGTCAGTTATGTATTTAACTTTTTTGTTATATATTATAAAATGGCGTTTATTTGAACAAAAAGAACCCTCCTGAGAACTTTGAAAGAACTTTCTGACACATAGAAGCTAAGGTCACATGCAATAAATAACTTATCAATGGATGCCAATGGACACCACAAAATCTTAAAGTTACTTAAGTAACGTACTAAGTAAGCAGCGATAACATGGTATTACGTGGTATAAATCATGCCGTCGAACGTAGTCATCACGCAAAACTATAAACTCGTCTGTGAACTTTTTTCTTTTCCAACATATTCTCTTGATTTAGCTACATGTAATTTTTTGCCTATTTCCAAAATGAAATGTGTCCAAGAAAAGTGTTTTAACTCTATCAGTAATAAGAAATACTTATACTCTCTTTTTATATCTCTTCTCTTTTTTTTCTGATCACTAAACAATATTGCTATTCATTTCAAACAGTGAAAATTTTCATTTAATACTAATTTGAATGGTACCACAAAATTTCGGAAATGTTGAAGTAGCTGTATTGATCTAAAAGAGGAGTATGTTCTGAAAGAGTATTGATCTTATAGAAAACTCTGTCTTTTGTTTAAAAATTTACATAATTTTTGATCAACTTAATATACTTATTTTGTATTTCTCGATCAGATCATTATGTGCTAAAGATTGTTTAAAACTAATTTTATTCAATTTTCCCCCACTTTCCTCCTACACATTTTAATATAATCTTAAACCGCCTTTTGTTTATTATAGATTTCGAAATTTTTTTTATAACTTTCAATTTCGTTTTTCTTTTCAATATATTTTTAAAAATTTTTTTTTTAAGTTTTTCTTCATCTAACGCCTTTGATCAATAAACGGTATTGCTGATCATTTTAAAGTGTGATAATTTCCATTCAACATATGGTCACATTGTTTGATCTGTCACTTTTTATTTAGATACATTTTAAAACGAAACGAAGTGAATGAATTGTAAAAAATTATTATCAATTAGTAATGTGTAACAGTCATTATCATTAATAAATTTTTAAATTTTTTCTCGTTGAAATATTAATTGGCTAACATTTTAAGACATTAATAAAAACTTTTCTAACTGCTTGTCATCGAAGTTAAATGTATAATTTGTAAGTCTCTTATGCATAAATTACTAATAATTCAATCATTGAAATGTTTTAGCATATTTTTTTGTCTCGATATCATAAAAATGTTGGTATTCAGCTTTTTCCATTTAAATTTTTATATAAACCAGATGCTTTTCCGTTAAGACGTTTTTTGAGTCAGCTAAATTTATTCGAAACTCATTAAATAAAACTGAATTTCATAATAAATTTTGTAATATTCAAATACACAAAATTTGCTACACATTTTATTAGATAATTTTTTGTACTTGTATCTCTCGGCTAGGCATATGTTACCATTTAACTGGTCAATATTTTATTATTTATATTATAAAAAAAAAACGCAACATCAAATAAAAAAAAACAATGAAAATATTTTTAGAAAAATAACATCAATAAAATACAAAATATATTATACAAAATCATTTCTGATAATATGTGAACTTGTTGTTCAATTAATGTCTGCATAAATCTTGGGCACAAGTTGTTGTCGCTCTAAAGCAACATGTTGCCAGCATAGCCTCATATATTCAAGCAACATATTTGTCAACAAGAAATTTATTTGTGTACATTTGGCGCGTTTTTATTATTAAACTTTTCATCTTTAAATTTTTATAATATGTTTACATGTATTTTTTTTTTTCTCATAAAATTTATGCAAAATCATTTGATTTGTTTTTATGATTGAATGTTTCTTTTAAGTTTGTTTTTTATAACTTTTGCCGTAAAATATATTGTTTATTTTAATTTATAAATATTTAAAAATTGCGTGCTGTTCTTAAAATATTATAAGCTTATAATAGATATATATCATATGGTTTTCTTATAATAAAATTTTGTTCATTTTGTATACAATTAATTTAGCAATTAATATTATAATGATTTTTAATACATATTAATTAATAAGAGAGTTATAAAGTTATAAGTTACTATTAATTTATTCTTTTAATGACTTTTTTTAATTTTTTTTAATAATAATTTTATTTCTTAAACGGGCTAATAGTTAAATACACTTTTTAAAAATTTTTTTGTTTTTTAAAAGAACTTATTTTAACCAATATTTCGACTACATTCTATAGTTATCTTGACGGTACTAAAATGCTCTTATAATGTAACAATTATTTAATATATATCACAAAGAAACAATTATACAATATATTAACAGCAAAATATAATTTATAATGTGGAGAAAATAATAATACATTGACAATAAAATTACTATAAATCACTATAAATTATAATTTATAATAAAATTATATATAAATGAATACTTATAAGAATTTGTGGTCTTATACCATATTTGTACTGTTTACTTAGTAAGTTACTTAAGTATCTTTAAGATTTTATCGTTTCCATTAACATAAGTTTCTTATTGTACGTGAAAGAGATTTTATGTGTCAGAAAGTTGTCTTAAGTTTCAAAGAGAGCTCCCTTCACTTTATAATACATTACCCAAATAAATTAAATATTTAGCTGATAAATTAAATCATATATGTAAATATATTTTATATATTTAATACACATTGAATTAAAAAGAAAAAAGATTTTATTAAATACTTACTTCCTCAGGGCGCTTGTTTACAGCTCAGCTGTAGTTTGTTTACATTTTATATATAAAACATATGACAAATATTTCAATTTTGATAATTGATAATTTTCCTTGGGAAATTTATTTTTGAAGGCTGCCTTCGACATTTTTGGTCAAATTTTCCTTATTTTATTTTTAAGTAAGTTAAAAAGCATGGAAGCTCTTTGTATGGTTAATGAAAAATAAAAGCAGTGGAAACATGCTATAAGCAACAATCAATGAACTTTAAAACAGCTACATATACTCTTTATTATTTATTTATTTACTTCAGATGTTTAATTATGAATAATTATCTATTTATTTAGGATTCTATATATAATAAATGAAGTAATATGAATTATGGAACATACTGTGAAATCAAAAGTAATCAGAAACTTAAATCAAGAACTTTATATATTTATTTATAAATGTTGTATTACATTAAAATGATTTCACTTATCGCACTATATTCATATTTTTTATTTCAAAAAAAAAAAAAATTTTTATTGTGCGTGAATAATTATTATTATAAACATTTTGGATTATTGAAAGACAATAAATACAGTTTCTTATCGCTTGCCGATTTTATTATTCATTCAATGACTTCATTCACTTTTTAATAATTTTAAATTGTAAATTAATTATTTTTAATGTGTTATTGGAAACATAATTCCATTCAACTATGATTAATTCTAATAAATCAATAGAACAGAACAGCAAAATGTAATTCATTGAAAGCCACTTAAGTCGCCAATATGGCATTGAACCATTTTAATAAATATTTTTTTCTTCTAATATATAATATTGTTTCTTATAAAATAAATATTTTGTATTATTCCAACTTGTGGGTTTTCTTTGGAAAAATGAAAAATGTATTGAATCAGCAAGCGTTTAAGTAATTTTTCTTTCTTTAAGATAGATTCTTTCACTTTCACTATTACCGAGAGCGCAACAGTTTTCGATGTGAAGTACTTTTATGGTTTCAGTTTATAATAAAATGAAAATATAATAAATTTTAAATGAAACATATTTTCTATTTCTTTTGAAATAAAGAACAAAAGTAAGTAGAAAACTTATAAAGCATAAAACTCAAAAGTGAGACAAAGACGCTTGAGACTTTTTAGAAACCTTATACGAGTAGAAGAAAGCAGAACTTGTGCCCACAGTCATGGCAAGTCATTTGAAAATTTTCTAATCAAATAATAAAATAACGATGTTTGTAATGTGGTCCATTGATAAGTTAAGACATAAAATGGAAATAAATAAAATAATTGAATCAGAAAATGTGGTAAGACGTAACCAAAATTCAAGAAAAATTTATTCACTTTATGGATAACAACAAATGATATTTATTTCAAAGGATTTGTGTACATTAAAAGGGACGCAAAGGAATGATTAATTTTATTAAGCATTTAAAGAATGACTAAATTTATTTAATTTAGATTCGACTTAAGAGATAAATACTGTAATATTAAATTTTATAATTCATCTTAAAGTAGAATTACTTCAAAAAAAAATCTGATTAAAAAGAATCTTTGAAGGTTGAAACTGAAAAACTAGTTTTCTTTGAAAGATGGGCTCATTCTTTAATTGTGTAAAGATTAATAGGTAGACAGTTTTGAAAGTCATTTAATTTAAATTAATAATTAAGTATATATGTATGGAAATTTTGATAATAATTTTAATACGCATATTACTATTAAAGTTTAAATATTAAAGTTTGAAATACAATGATATATACCACTGACATTTCAAACAATTTATATTATGCATATATACAATACACGTTTAATCGCTTAAGTACATTTTTCAACCCACTCTATATACACTCTATATACTCACGTTATATACTTATTTAAACATCACTTCTGACTAGAAAAATTTAATGAAAGACATAACTCTACATATGTTGAGAAAAAATTTTCAGTCTATCTGATTTATCGACAATCTTTAAGATCACGTTTAGACTTATTTCTTAGCAATACGTATGTATCACATATTCAGAATTTTCCATTCCAATTAGTTCCGACTTTTTGTTTAAATGGGTTGGTTGTGATTTAGGAACATGCTCTTAGGTTAGCTTAGATTGGAGTAGCAATATTGCATACCAAAATTCTCTTTGTGCATAAATAATGATGTTGTAAATTAACACGAATGGAACTCAATTCACACATTAAACTTGAATAAACATATAAGAGATGAAAATCACAATTAATGTTTGTGAATTAATGGGCATCTATTTAAAAAATGTGACCGTCCTTTTCAAATGTAAGTAAGCCAACCTGCCATATCTATGAAAGTGGTTATGTCTCTAATTCTACAAATTGACAGCTCTGTTAGGTCAGTTAAGAAAACGCCGCAAACAATTTTGAAAATCTTCTAACTTATAATAAGCATGGCACAAAAGGTGAGGTATGATTTATCCTCTTCCGTAGAGAAGAGTCACAACGGAGAGGCAACAAACGTCTTGAGAGGTTAACACAAGTCTTATTGCAATCCTGTTGAGTAGGTTCCGCTTTACTTGAAATAGCTGAGTAGTAAGCATTTGATACAATTTTGATCAGTACAGTTCTATAATCTAACAAGAATCTAAATCTACCTATTCTTAACTTTAGACATTTAAGTTCAATTGACAGTTTAAGTAATTGAGAGAGAAATACTGTTATTAGGAAAGTGAATATCACAAAGGAGTTCCTGCCTTGGCAAGTTCCTTTGCTTTACAGCAAATGAAATTCAAAAATTTATATATTTAATTTCTTTATTACTTTTTTCATATATACATACATTAATATATTAACGAATAAAAGTGGAAAATTTCAAATCGATTGGTTAAATTTTATGGATTTTAGACGAATATAAAATGAAAATTGATCAATATTTGTCATATTTATGATGTCATTAATCTTGTATTGTTTTAATTAATTATTTTATTTCGAATATAATATAAATTGTTATTACTTTGCATTTATAAAAAAAAACTTTTACATTTTGATTTCATGCTAATTTGCTTGTAGGTTTGAATGACAAATAAAGAATGATACTTTTTAATTATAATATTATTGTGTTATTTCGTTAAATCACCTGACATTTCGTTGATGCTTTCCAACATCTTCATATAAAATACAATAATAATAATATAAGTAAAAAAATGTGTTTATTACTCTTATTTCTTATTGAATTCGAAAATCAGATTAAAATCAGATAAAAACGTGAAATACTTTTATAAGTAACTGGTAATAAATATAACGTAAATTAACTTTTTTATAACCTACTAATTAGAAAAAAAATAAAATAAATTTTAGAAGATATTGCTATATAACATAAGTAATATTAATATATTAAAAAAAATTCAAGAAAATTCTATCAAAAAGACTCATACACCTCTTTAAGATTTAAGTATTTACTGGTCTAAGTGATAAGCATATACAATATTACCTTAAACTTCTTGTGTTTTTTTTTAACACCGTCTGCGTAAAGTTTAACTTCCTACTTAACCAAAGCGTAACGTATGCATTAGGAACATCTTTGTTCGAGCATTGTGTCTTATCAGCATCACAGACTCACTCACTCATTTAGCGCACTTTACATAAATTCTTCCGTTTCCGCCTTTTAAGCAGAAAAGCACAAAAAAAGACAAGTTCTCCTTCAATCGTACGAAGTAAGAAGATACTTAAGCATATTTACTTATCGAAAACATGCACTTTGGCACTTAACCTTTGAAGACGTTATAATGTAGCTACATGAGCACCAAAACCAAAAAAAAAAAAACGAAAAATCTGAAAAGTGAGGAAAATGGACATCAAGAATATTTCTTTTAAGCTGAGAATAGGTAACAAAGTCACTGCAATGAACTACATCACCGCAAGTATTACAGAGAAATGACCTTTTTCCCTAGGGACATGTATGATACGCACGCAAACTTTATTAGACAACACGCACATAATCGGTACGCACCAAAAACGTCACAGTACTCAAATTTTATAATGTACTATAGACAGGGGCGGAATATTTTTATAATATGAATAATTCTTAGTAATAGTTGAAAAAGATGATTGATTAATTTAAATTTTTTATATATTTGATGATATGATTCCGATTTCTCAAGATCAGCGATTTGGCAATAATTTTTGTCAATTTTCATCACTTTGAGTAATAATTCTGATTATACTGACATATCGATATTTAGGTCTCAAAAGAACTGGTTTTAAAGTTCAAATGCGTATATATCAAATATCACTAATGTTAGAACAACTGTAGGCTGATCCTAGCATGATCATTGAATAGCTCAAATGTCATTACATTAGAGGTTATTAAACAGAAAGTTTTAACAAAAATAGGAGTTAATATTCGACATAAACGTGAATTATGAACCAATAAAAAAAATTAGAGATTATAGATTCTGCCCTATTAACTATGTAATAGTATTTCACAACTTAATCGTTGGGTTGAATAGAAAAAAAAGCCTGAAGTAACGAAAATGTATTAAAAAAAATTAATTTGTTTTACTAGATCAGACCACAGATGTCAAATTGAAATAACAATAACACGATCGATTAACGGTGTGTAGTTTTTTCATTCAG
>NW_024032297.1:0-10918 GCF_002237135.1 Teleopsis dalmanni | reverse complement strand
ATAAAATCGCTTATTGTGTATAAATTCTATAATCCCGAAAATGGTACTTACCAAGCCATCGCTGCCATTTACTTCGATAGCTGTTTTAAGCCTCTGCGATAATTGTTCTAATAATCTATCGTATTTTATATTTAGTGCATCGAGTCTATGGCTATAATACTGTGTTGCTCCTGGGTCACTGTCTGGTGGACGTAAGTCTCGTCGTGGTGGTGAGAAAGATGGACGTGCCTCTATAAGCCAATCCACAAAGCGTAGACATTTGGCGTCGTAAATCTTGATAATTGTTCAATTCTTCGCCAGAAAATTTCATTTGGTGCCGCTCGTCATTTACAATTTTAGAGTGAAATTTATCGATAATTTTGTGTTCATGTTGTTGACTATCCAATTCTTCTTTAACAGATGATAAATCTGATCCATAGTCGGCTGCAAGTATTTGTTTCTAAACGAGAAAATATGTCAAATTCATATATAAAAAAAAGTTTTATTATACTGATTATAAGTAAGTAAGTGAGTAAACTTTTATGACAAAGAAACAGAATCGGTCAGACCAATGTTTTATTATTCTTTCCTTATTATTGCTATTTTATTTTTATATAAATATTTGGAATATTAGATATTATAAGAATATGTAATTGTATAAGAAAAATAATTTTAAATGCATTAGTGGAACTTAATTTTCCAATAAAAAAAAAAATAAAATAAAATCAATTAAATATTTCCTACTTCACTATATTTCATTTAAGAAGTTTTAAAACTCCATTGCACAAATTAAAAAATTTTTCATTTTTATTAAGGAGTGAAAAAATGCAATATAAAATAAAATAAAGTAACATTAAAAATAATGACAGTCTATCATGTGTTTTCATTGTTGCACAAAATGGGAGCACAAAACAGAAAAAAAAGCAACTGACAAGAAGACCAATGACAAAAAAGAACATTATTGTATGTACCAAAAGCAAAACACGAGAAAAAGAGACGTCACTTTCTTCCAGTGCTCGTTAGAATGGAATAGTCATTCGAATACAGAAACACCAAAAACATATGAAACGAATTGATAAAGGAAGCGCGCAAGCAGAACAGGCATAAGCAGCAACCGCATGGAAATATGAGCGACACACAACACACCTTTCTATACCTTGTTTTTGTGTACAATTTGTTTTGTGCACAATCAACGTAAAATCTGCATAACAAAGAAAGACAGTAAAATATTTCCACATTCTTGAGTTTTGTCTTCAACTCCGTACTCTTTTTAATTTACTCTTTTGCGTACAAGCAGTGCGAGAATAGACAAGAAATTTGTGTGTTCTGCTATATATAATAAAATCACAAAATTTTAATTTTATTTTGGAATATAAAAACAATAATTATTGTTAAATAAACTCAAATTTATTTATGTTTTAACTATTTATTTTTAAATATTCACACACAATTTTCAATTTTCGCTGAAAATTTTTCCGTACACTACAGATCGCGACCGTATTGTTCAAACGCTGTAAACGTAATAAAACTGAAACACTGAGAAGTCGTGTATATAAATCAGTTTGTGTGGATTGTATTAGCAGACTTGTATGCAATACAATCCACAATGCTCTTCTCACCAATTGTTTAGTATAGTAACTGTATGATTTATATGCGTTCCTTCTCTTTCGAATAACAAATAAAATGTTATGCAGAAGTTTTACAGTTTATAAAACTGCACAATGAATGTGGATTGTGGAAATGCACTTTAATTGATATATTTTTCGGCTTATTAGTTTTTTTAAATATTTAAATTTTATATAACATGTATAAATATAAATTATTTAAATTATTTAAATTATTTAAATTATTTAAATAATTTTTTTACAATTTTATGAATTAAATCATTTTTAATTGCAGTTTATTAATATACGTAAATAGTAAAACCCGCAAAGCAGGAAAATGAATTTTTACTTAATAAAATTCAATTAACTCAAAAATATATTATATATTAATTATATATCAGCAAAACTAATGTAATAATTTAATAAAATTAAAAATTATAGCAATTTACATAGAAAATAACTTTCATATATAGAAAATAATTATTTTAAAGACATTTTTGACACTGATTTAAATGAATTTCTAGAGTATTCCGATGAATTTCGTCGAAATAAAAATTAAATGAACTCATAAAAGAATTTTTTAGCCGGTAAATTTGTGTAATTATTTACTATTATTAATTTATTAAGAAAAAAAAATCTTTTTTTCTGCAAACTTAATCCTTAAATTAATTCGCAAATAATTTTATTATAAAAAAAGAATTCAATGAACCACTAAAAAGGTTTGATTCATGCATCAAATATATATGTATGTACTTTAGATAAAGTTTTTAAAGTCATTCTAAAATCAATTTTTTTTTTTTTTTGCTAAGGAAGCTATGTAAATATTTAATAATATTTTATAGTATATCTAGATATCGTATAGGCTAATGTGCTTCTGATGTCGCAATTTTTGGCTGCACGTTCAAAAATTTTGTTTTACATGCAGTTCATTTACATGTACATGCGTACATTTTTAAATGCATTGGATTTCAATAATTTACTGCAGGCTTTTAATTAACAAAGCATATAAGTTTTGATTTATTTTGTTTGAGGTAGCTCTGAAATTAACAAATAATAATTTAAGATTCAAAATAGTAATTCTTTGAGGAAATTGGCTACTTCTGCTAACAGAAAGGGAAGATAAAAAGAAAATTTGCAAACATCGCTTGCACAACAAATTAAACAAACTAACAAACACACCATATGTGTGTAGTGTGTAGTGCACGGCCTCAAAAACAAATAACTTGACTTCCAAGACGGTGGCCGCCTAAAATATTTATGTTCTACTCTGTGCAAACAAACAACAGCAAAAACGAAAATCGAAAAACTATATAAAAAAGTTGTTAAATAGAGAAAGAAGAAATAACAGAAACTGAACCGTTTGCTTGCAGTGAGAGAGCAGAGCAAATGATTTTTGATCAAATTCACATACGAATAAGAGTAAAATGACAAGTGCAAAAAACTGCCGCGCAAAATTTATTTGCATAAAATATTTTTTGTTATATATTTGTTAAGGGGGCAAACATATATTATAAGCTTATATATATTTAGTTTATTATAATTGTTTAAAAAAAATTTGTAATATAAATTACAATTTTTTTATAAATTAATTTATTAGCGAATATATTGTTTTTCGCCCTTTCTCTATTCCTTCTCTCGTAGTCAGACAACTCTCGCATACACACATCCATTTTCGTTTGGCGCTTCTTGAAATGAAGCAAAGTAAATTTCCAAAGCGAGAATTGAGATTAATATGTCCTCAAGTTTTCCTTTGATTGCAATGCATTCTTCTGTGAAGATTCGGCTAACTTGTTTGCTTTCCTCTAAAAAGTATAATAAAATATTTGAATACGTTTTAAATCTGTAAAATTAAATTTAAGCTAAAATTATTTATTTAGTACCACGAGTTCTACGGCTGGCAAATAATTTCTTCATCACAAACGATACAGAAATAGTTTTAATAAGACACTACTGAAGAGAATACTATTTTCGTACTAAACAAATTTATGTATTCAATCTAACATCAAGTAAAAAATTTACACTTAAATTTAATTGAAATTAAGTTCGTATGACAGTTATTTGATAAAATGTTTTTATAATTGGTGAATATACCGCCTACGAAAAAAATAAAAATAAACTAATTTAATTAAATTAATTTACCTTCAGCTCTAGCGCGTTTTTCAAATTCGTCAAATAAACGATTTACTTCATCCATTTCACGGCGTAAACGTCTTAATTGTGGATCATTTGGATCACCCTCACTTAAAAGTTTATCTGCGTCATCATTGAGTGCATGCCGTATCGCTGTACGCTGTTCTGGACCCATTGCAAGAAATTGGTCAAAGTCCCATCCTTTGACAACACGAATTGTAGCAAAAATCATATTTTGACGTAGACGTAAATGTTTTTTTGCCATAAGCTCACAAAACGATCGAATAACCGTTTAAGTCGTTCAGCAGCATCAATTGCCTCTTGGTCAGGAGGAGGCATTAATAAGCAAGCACTAGGAATTGAACCCTCTTGTCCTATTGAATTACGAATTCTCCATTTAACTCGACTAGAGTTATCGAGCAAGATACAAGTTTCTCCCTTTTCAATTTGTAGTTGACCTTGCTGCTTATAAGCACATATTGCTTGTACAGAGCATTGATTATTTACCGGTTGTCGTCTTTTATATATTGGAACAATTGTTTGAGCCCGATGGGTCAAATTAGCAACAGTTTCACTAAAAGCATTCAATTCTTCACGTAAATCCTGCATACCACGTAATAAAGCTTCACCTTGATCAAGACCAAAATCCGATTGAGAATATTTGCTATTTAAAATGTCATCACGCTTCACGAGTCATTGCTCGGCATATTTTATTTCAGCAAAAAATTGATGATATTCGGTAGCATGCTTTAAGTGGACTTCAAGACACAGTGTCAACTGAAGCAGCCAAGCCCATTGTTGTTGTAGTACGGCAACCCTCTCAGAGTCCCGGTACAGTTGCTGACAGAAGTCAAAATCAAACCAAGCGAAACAGACTTCGTAAAGTTACTGCGCAGAAACTTAGGTAATGTACGAACTCAACCTGGACTGCGACACGTTCAACAACCAGTCTTAGTACCCAGCGAGCTGTCAGAGAGCAAGTATGTATTCCTACGCATCGATCGCGTTCCGACACCGTTAGAACAACTTTACGAGGGCCCTTATTAGATTATTTATTATTATGAAATTTAAATCAATAAAACAAATCCATAAAGAAAGTGTGTGAATTTTATGTTAAATTGAGTGTCAAATTTGATCAAGTGAATATTTTTTTATACAATATTAAATTTAACCGACACGAGCACCACTCAATATGGTAAATGCAACAAAAATTTTTTAAATCGTGAATAACAGTAAATAGCAATGCAAAAAATTTACAATATTTTTTCAATGTTACAACAAAACTTTATAGACAATGTACGGTAATTATGCGTACTCGTTCTCGTATTCGTACAACAGAAATTATTTTCAAATAATTCCTTATCCTTATGCAAATCATGCAAAATTGTTATATTATTCTGTTTAATGAATTATTATTATTAAGACATATTGAATTAATTGCTGCAAGTTAATTGCTACACTCATTAAATTTGATGAATGTTACCAATATATGAATAAGCTACAATTCAGTTTGAGCAATGAAGCGTAAACGAAACATTGGACCACTAATTTTAAACAGCAAAAAACACAAGTGCAAAAAAAGATTTAATGAAATAAGTGTTATTTAACACTTACTTTGTGCTCAATGGTCGTTTGTAGATTCTTATCCAAATGCACCTTTATAATTTGGGTGCCATCAAATTTGGCACGAATACGTTTGCCTACGATCTCTGCTGGAAACACTAAATCTTCTAAAATAAAATACACAGCAGTTAAACTACGCGAACGGATTATTGCACCGTCTTGTTTTTACGAAAACTTTGTAGTTACTCGTTCACTATCTAAGTCTTTACGGTGCTGATATAACTCTTCCTCTTCAAGTGGTCCTTGCAAACCCTTATGAAATATATTTCTCATCCACCAGAAACTCCATCTCGAAAATATATTAGCGGTTGAGTAGGGATTCTTTGGGCGTTCAATTTTTCTTCTAGTCCGATTGATGTTAAATTTCTTTATTTACAGTTACGTTTGATTATGATAAACCAAAAATGTAGTAATAAATTCGAAGTTCAAGAAATGAAGATAACCGACACGAGCACCACTCAATATGGTAAATGCAACAAAAATTTTTTAAATCGTGAATAACAGTAAATAGCAATGCAAAAAATTTACAATACTTTTTCAATGTTACAACAAAACTTTATAGACAATGTACGGTAATTACGCGTACTCGTTCTCGTATTCGTACAACAGAAATTATTTTCAAATAATTCCTTATCCTTATGCAAATGATGCAAAATTGTTATATTATTCTGTTTAATGAATTATTATTATTTAGACATATTGAATTAATTGCTGCCAAGTTTAATTGCTAGACTCATTAAATTTGATGAATTGTTACATATATGAAGGCGTAAACGAAACATTGGACCACTATTTTTAAACAGCAAAAAACAAAGTGCAAAAAAAAGATTTAATGAAATAGTGTTCTTTAACACTTACTTTGTGCCAAATGGTCGTTTGTAGATCTTATCCAAATGCACCTTTATAATTTGGGTGCCATCAAATTTGGCACGAATACGTTTGCCTACGATCTCTGCTGGAAACACTAAATCTTCTAAAATAAAATACACAGCAGTTAAACTACGCGAACGGATTATTGCACCGTCTTGTTTTTACGAAAACTTTGTAGTTACTCGTTCACTATCTAAGTCTTTACGGTGCTGATATAACTCTTCCTCTTCAAGTGGTTCTTGCAAACCCTTATGAAATATTTTTCTCATCCACCAGAAACTCCATCTCGAAAATATATTAGCGGTTGAGTAGGGATTCTTTGGGCGTTCAATTTTTCTTCTAGTCAGATTCATGTTAAATTTCTTTATTTACAGTTACGTTTGATTATGATAAACCAAAAATGTAGTAATAAATTCGAAGTTCAAGAAATGAAGATAACCGACACGAGCACCACTCAATATTGTAAATGCAACAAAAATTTTTTAAATCGTGAATAACAGTAAATAGCAATGCAAAAAATTTACAATATTTTTTCAATGTTACAACAAAACTTTATAGACAATGTACGGTAATTATGCGTACTCGTTCTCGTATTCGTACAACAGAAATTATTTTCAAATAATTCCTTATCCTTATGCAAATCATGCAAAATTGTTATATTATTCTGTTTAATGAATTATTATTATTTAGACATATTGAATTAATTGCTGCAAGTTAATTGCTAGACTCATTAAATTTGATGAATGTTACCAATTATATGAAGCGTAAACGAAACATTGGACCACTAGTTTTAAACAGCAAAAAACACAAGTGCAAAAAAAGATTTAATGAAATAAGTGTTATTTAACACTTACTTTGTGCTCAATGGTCGTTTGTAGATTCTTATCCAAATGCACCTTTATAATTTGGGTGCCATCCAATTTGGCACAAATACGTTTGCCTACGATCTCTGCTGGAAACACTAAATCTTCTAAAATAAAATACACAGCAGTTAAACTACGCGAACGGATTATTGCACCGTCTTGTTTTTACGAAAACTTTGTAATTACTCGTTCACTATCTAAGTCTTTACGATGCTGATATAACTCCTCTTCCTCTTCAAGTGGTCCTTGCAAACCCATATGAAATATTTTTCTCATCCACCAGAAACTCCATCACGAAAATATATTAGCGGTTGAGTAGGGATTCTTTGGGCGTTCAATTTTTCTTCTAGTCCGATTCATGTTAAATTTCTTTATTTACAGTTACGTTTGGTTATGATAAACCAAAAATGTAGTAATAAATTCGAAGTTAAAGAAATGAAGATAACCGACACGAGCACCACTCAATATGATAAATGCAACAAAAATTTTTTAAATCGTGAATAACAGTAAATAGCAATGCAAAAAATTTACAATATTTTTTCAATGTTATAACAAAACTTTATAGACAATGTACGGTAAAATTACGCGTACTCGTTCTCGTATTCGTACAACAGAAATTATTTTCAAATAATTCCTTATGCAAATCATGCAAAATTGTTATATTATTCTGTTTAATGAATTATTATTATATAGACATATTGAATTAATTGCTGCAAGTTAATTGCTAGACTCATTAAATTTGATGAATGTTACCAATATATGAAGCGTAAACGAAACATTGGACCACTAATTTTAAACAGCAAAAAACACAAGTGCAAAAAAGATTTAATGAAATAAGTGTTATTTAACACTTACTTTGTGCTCAATGGTCGTTTGTAAGATTCTTATCCAAATGCACCTTTATATATAATTTGGGTGCCATCCAATTTGGCACGAATACGTTTGCCTACGATCTCTGCTGAAAACACTAAATCTTCTAAAATAAAATACACAGCAGTTAAACTACGCGAACGGATTATTGCACCGTCTTGTTTTTACGAAAACTTTGTAGTTACTCGTTCACTATCTAAGTCTTTACGGTGCTGATATAACTCTTCCTCTTCAAGTGGTCCTTGCAAACCCTTATGAAATATATTTCTCATCCACCAGAAACTCCATCTCGAAAATATATTAGCGGTTGAGTAGGGATTCTTTGGGCGTTCAATTTTTCTTCTAGTCCGATTGATGTTAAATTTCTTTATTTACAGTTACGTTTGATTATGATAAACCAAAAATGTAGTAATAAATTCGAAGTTCAAGAAATGAAGATAACCGACACGAGCACCACTCAAATATGGTAAATGCAACAAAAATTTCTTAAATCGTGAATAACAGTAAATAACAATGCAAAAAATTTACAATATTTTTTCAATGTTACAACAAAACTTTATAGACAATGTACGGTAATTATGCGTACTCGTTCTCGTATTCGTACAACAGAAATTATTTTCAAATAATTCCTTATGCAAATTATGCAAAATTGTTATATTATTCTGTTTAATGAATTATTATTATTTAGACATATTGAATTAATTGCTGCAAGTTAATTGCTAGACTCATTAAATTTGATGAATGTTACCAATATATGAATGAGCTACAATTCAGTTTGAGCAATGAAGCGTAAACGAAACATTGGACCACTAATTTTAAACAGCAAAAACCACAAGTGCAAAAAAAGATTTAATGAAATAAGTGTTATTTAACACTTACTTTGTGCTCAATGGTCGTTTGTAGATTCTTATCCAAATGCACCTTTATATATAATTTGGGTGCCATCCAATTTGGCACGAATACGTTTGCCTACGATCTCTGCTGGAAACACTAAATCTTCTAAAATAAAATACACAGCAGTTAAACTACGCGAACGGATTATTGCACCGTCTTGTTTTTACGAAAACTTTGTAGTTACTCGTTCACTATCTAAGTCTTTACGGTGCTGATATAAGTCTTCCTCTTCAAGTGGTCCTTGCAAACCCTTATGAAATATTTTTTTCATCCACCAGAAACTCCATCTCGAAAATATATTAGCGGTTGAGTAGGGATTCTTTGGGCGTTCAATTTTTCTTCTAGTCCGATTGATGTTAAATTTCTTTATTTACAGTTACGTTTGATTATGATAAACCAAAAATGTAGTAATAAATTCGAAGTTCAAGAAATGAAGATAACCGACACGAGCACCACTCAAATATGGTAAATGCAACAAAAATTTCTTAAATCGTGAATAACAGTAAATAACAATGCAAAAAATTTACAATATTTTTTCAATGTTACAACAAAACTTTATAGACAATGTACGGTAATTATGCGTACTCGTTCTCGTATTCGTACAACAGAAATTATTTTCAAATAATTCCTTATCCTTATGCAAATCATGCAAAATTGTTATATTATTCTGTTTAATGAATTATTATTATTAAGACATATTGAATTAATTGCTGCAAGTTAATTGCTACACTCATTAAATTTGATGAATGTTACCAATATATGAATAAGCTACAATTCAGTTTGAGCAATGAAGCGTAAACGAAACATTGGACCACTAATTTTAAACAGCAAAAAACACAAGTGCAAAAAAAGATTTAATGAAATAAGTGTTATTTAACACTTACTTTGTGCTCAATGGTCGTTTGTAGATTCTTATCCAAATGCACCTTTATAATTTGGGTGCCATCCAATTTGGCACGAATACGTTTGCCTACGATCTCTGCTGGAAACACTAAATCTTCTAAAATAAAATACACAGCAGTTAAACTACGCGAACGGATTATTGCACCGTCTTGTTTTTACGAAAACTTTGTAGTTACTCGTTCTCTATCTAAGTCTTTACGGTGCTGATATAAGTCTTCCTCTTCAAGTGGTCCTTGCAAACCCTTATGAAATATTTTTCTCATCCACCAGAAACTCCATCTCGAAAATATATTAGCGGTTGAGTAGGGATTCTTTGGGCGTTCAATTTTTCTTCTAGTCCGATTCATGTTAAATTTCTTTATTTACAGTTACGTTTGGTTATGATAAACCAAAAATGTAGTAATAAATTCGAAGTTCAAGAAATGAAGATAACCGACACGAGCACCACTCAATATGGTGAATGCAACAAAAATTTTTTAAATCGTGAATAGCAGTAAATAGCAATGCAAAAAATTTACAATATTTTTTCAATGTTACAACAAAACTTTATAGACAATGTACGGTAATTATGCGTACTCGTTCTCGTATTCGTACAACAGAAATTATTTTCAAATAATTCCTTATGCAAATCATGCAAAATTGTTATATTATTCTGTTTAATGAATTATTATTATTTAGTCATATTGAATTAATTGCTGCAAGTTAATTGCTAGACTCATTAAATTTGATGAATGTTACCAATATATGAATGAGCTACAATTCAGTTTGAGCAATGAAGCGTAAACGAAACATTGGACCACTAATTTTAAACAGCAAAAAACACAAGTTCAAAAAAAGATTTAATGAAATAAGTGTTATTTAACACTTACTTTGTGCTCAATGGTCGTTTGTAGATTCTTATCCAAATGTACCTTTATAATTTGGGTGCCATCCAATTTGGCACGAATACGTTTGCCTACGATCTCTGCTGGAAACACTAAATCTTCTAAAATAAAATACACAGCAGTTAAACTACGCGAACGGATTATTGCACAGTCTTGTTTTTACGAAAACTTTGTAGTTACTCGTTCACTATCTAAGTCTTTACGGTGCTGATATAAGTCTTCCTCTTCAAGTGGTCCTTGCAAACCCTTATGAAATATTTTTTTCATCCACCAGAAACTCCATCTCGAAAATATATTA